>NC_053023.1:223435914-223612128 GCF_003073215.2 Triticum urartu | reverse complement strand
GAGAGGTTGTGCAATTCTCATGACATTCTTGACATAAGATGGTAATACTTTAGGGTAGAACAGAATCAAAAGTTGGATTGGCATTTTGATTTGCGGAGCACAACTATTTTGACCCAATCCTGGATATGGATGAGGTACTGGAGTTTGTTTCTCCCAGTCATTCCGAGATAGAATGGCTTGATGGACCACAAGAATAATAAGCATCGATAACACGAATGCATAACTACTCCTGACTATCAATTGATAGACGAAGGTCGGAATACAACTGAAAAGGGACAACTCAAAAGAACATATCACTTTCTGAGTTGTTGATGCATAGATTAGTATGTCGAATCGAGTTCAACATATTTCTTCTGGATAACCCATGTAGAAAGGTAGAACTGGCAGATTCACAATTACGAATGCAGAACTCCTCAAGAGTACTCTGATTGTGATCTTTCGGTTCAACGAGGAACTTCGGCCATAAGTAGTTGATGGTATTTGGAAGAAGGATATACCACGAACCTCAAAGACTATCACAAAGATTACTAATATCCTAAAGGTACGAGCAACACTATCAACACGAGGTAAGTAGAGTGGATCTTGGGTCAAGAACCCAGGAGTAGAATACCTACTACTAGGTGGCATCACGGGATGCTTTCGAGAATAATGGCTAGATCACTAGGTGACTCCCTAAAACACCTACGGTCATAATAATAGCTCCAACATATATGTCGAGGCAATAGAGTACCTCAACTCACCGATTAGTGTGGTTGAACTGGCCCAAAGGAACATCGGGAACGGAAAGAAGGGATTTGCAAATGCATCAGACTATTTAGAAACCTGGGATGACTCAGACATCATAACGGCTGTTAATGCTCAAAAAGATTTGAGACATCCTGCAAAATAGTTGCATGACCACTCAACATCACAATATCAAGGTTCTGAGGCCAGCTATGAACATACGGAAGTAGTAGAATCTGAACTGGGACTAGAAACTATCAATCCTATAAGCCTATGGATTAGTAACACGTCATCCTGATAGACAGATGAGAAGGCCTAATTCTTAATCCCCGTAGAAAAGAAGAGGTTGACTCAGATCAGAAGGGCATAAGGTAACACTACTAGGAAAAGGGCTATAGATGGAATTGACACTAATGGCGCACCAGACATGTGGTGCGCCATTACTATATACTAATGGCACACCATCTGTTGGTGCGCCATTAGTGTGGAAGACACTAATGGCGCACCAGGCACACGGTGCGCCACTAGTAACAAAATGTTTTTTTCATTTTTTCAAACATACTAATGGCGCATCCGGGCAGACTGCGCCATTAGTAGTTAGAACTACTAATGGCGCACCAGCCACAGAGTGCGCCACTACTGTATTTTTTTTCTTTTTTGCAAAACTACTAATGGCGCACTGTGCCACGGTGCACCATTAGTATAATTTTTTTCTCTTTTGAAAAACTACTAATGGCGCAGTCTGTGTGGTGCGCCATTAGTATGTTGGGTTACTAATGGCGCATGTCTCTGTGGTGCGCCATTAGCACCCCCCGCACCCTCCCCCCGCTCCATCGCCGACGACGACCCCCGCACCCTCCCCTGCTCCACCGCTGCCGACGAACCACCGCACCCTCCCCCGCTCCACCGCCGCCGCCGACAACCCGCACCCTCCCCCACTTTTTGATGATATTTTTAAATAACAAATTTGATGATATTTTCAAATAAGAAATTTGATGATATTTTCAAATAACAAATTGGATGATATTTTCAATTAAAAATAAAAAAACAAATTCGATGATATTTTCAAAAAAAATGATGATATTTGATGATATCTTCTGTTCTAGTCCTCATGAAAATAACAAATTTGATAAAAAAACTAATTATTAGATGCAACAAGAAATAATGAAAAAAAAGTTACTAATGGCGCACCAGAGGAGGGTGCACCATTGCTATCAGAAAAAAAACTACTAATGGCGCACCAGAGGGTGGTGCGCCATTGCTATAGTGTCTAGCTGGATACCACTTCGCCCGACCCCCCCTTCCCTCTCCCTCGCCAGATCCCCCTTCCCTCCCCCGCCACAACCGCTCCGATGACCCCCGACCCGCTCCGACGACCCCCGCGCCCGCTCCACACCCTAGCACCTCCCCACTTCCCCTCCCCTCGTGCTGCTTCACCCGACTAGGTCGTCCCCATCGACACCGCATCGTCCCCGCGACCACCGTCGTCCCCGCACCCCAGCAAGGAGTCCAGGAGCTTTGCAGTGTTCTTCTACGTCATCTACGGCCAAGCGTTGAAGCTCGACGACTCTGCATCGTGCGGATCGAGGTCTTCTTCCACCTCCGGCCATCGCGGCCTCACCGTCGATCCACGCCACCTTGTCAACCCCGGCCCCGCACGAGCTCGCCATCGTCTTCCTCTCGGTGAGCTGCACCAGTTCCCCCCCCCCCCCCCCCTCGGTGACCTGGCTGTCTGGCTTAAGTTGGAGGCTGCAATGGAAGAGTTCATTCAGGAAAAAAATACAGGCTTTAAAGATGATTTTTTTTCTTACTATTGCCATTTTTTTTTCAATTTATCAAGCTCCAGCACAAATATCTGATAGTATTTGGGCTGCAGTTAGTGTACTAATTAGTTGGATATTTGAGTAGTATTATCAACAGTAATAACTTTTACATGTTTGCATTGCTTCCAAGAGTAACAATAGGTGCTTAGGACACCTTTAGGAGATCTACTCATCTCTAATCATGCTACTCAAGGATAGGAACCGTAGGCTTCTCTAATCTGCTTGTGCTAGGTTGTTCTACAGTTCAAGATTTACTCCTTAACTGAATTCTGTAACTAACAAACCTAGCTCTTGCAAGTAACAACATGTTC
This sequence comes from Triticum urartu, assembly GCF_003073215.2. Classification (NCBI taxonomy): domain Eukaryota; kingdom Viridiplantae; phylum Streptophyta; class Magnoliopsida; order Poales; family Poaceae; genus Triticum; species Triticum urartu. The sequence continues at coordinate 223,609,271 of NC_053023.1, read as the reverse complement.
AAGATCTAGGTTGACAGTATGTTCTGACAGTATAAGAGTAGGAATTCTGTGTTGTTTCTAAAAGCTCTACAATATCTAGATTTTATGATATTTGTACATCTAGTTTTTGTGGTTAGATATCTGACAGTATAACAGTATGTTCTGACAGTATAAGAGTAGTATAAGAGTAGTATATCCAGTTTTTGTGGTTAGATATCTCAATTGAGAAAAAACATAGCTTTTGCGGTCTCCATATACTACTAATACTACTACTGTATTTCATTTCAAAGTTCAAAATGCTGGTACTAAGATTTTCATTTCCAATGAGTGATGTTTTTCCTAGCAGTAGAAAAATAGCAGTAGCCATGTACTAGGAGTGCATTTTTTCTAGGGTGATGGATATGTCTAGTGAGTACTGCATTGCTTTTGTTCAACTTTTGATAGGACCAAGGAAATGAGTGCTCGAAAGCATGCCCATGCGTTTGCCCCCCTTCTCTTGGGCTTGGTCTTCTCCCCCTCTTTATGCCCTTTTCTTTTGAACAGGAAAAGAGGGTCATAACCCTTGTAATTATGCACAAGCTCTTTGCTTTATACCCACAAAAAATGTTGGTTGATGGCTGGCTAACTGCAGGTCCAGCCAACTGGTAGGTGGGTGTAGATGCTTGAATTGCATAGGGCCAACTAACAACCCCTTGAAGGGGGCAAACAAGATGTTGTTGATACATAAATGTAGTTTTCACTATTCTGTCCAAACTAAAAACTGTTAATAAGACCATGTGTTTTTTGGTCAAAATCCGCATGTAAAATTAAAATAATCTCCTAGTAGTTAACTGTTATGGACAATTGTCAATTTTCTGTAATGATGATGGAACATTATAAAGCATTGTACTCGAGTGTATATGAAGGATACAAAAATTTTAGCAACTTCTCTGATTTTATAAAGTTGTTTTTATATGGCTGAAACTTCACTTGTTTTTAGGCTAGTGCAGGGTGTTGCTTCTTCTGTATGGGCCAACTATGTCACAAATAAATTGTTCCTTCTTCTGAATTTGACAAGTAATGACTTGCAAAGATGATGATCATCTTGCTAGTTTGCTGGGGTTTGTCTCCGACCATTGTGTCGTGATGAATTTGCAGGTACCCCGAGAGGCCCTTGAGTTTGCTGTAATGTCGATTAACTTCCATTCCGGAAAATTCGGGTACTCCATATGTCCTATTTTCAGCAAAGGTCATGCTGAAATTTTCCGTGAATTTTAGCATGACTTTGCTAAAAATAGGACATATGGGGTACTTGCGACTAATGCATGGGCCGGGGTATCTTAGTACTTAATTAAGTAGGATCAACTGCCCCACCATTCTTGTTGCATTAAACTATAGGTGGAAATAGAGCCAAGTGATTAGGCCCAACTTAGAATTCTCCTTAGCATCGATAAACCCTAGATGATAAACCCAACATAGGTGGCAATAGAGCCAAGTGATTAGTGCCAAGTGATTAGGCCCAACCTAGGGTGCCTCGGCATCGATATACCCTAAATGATGAAAACTTAACTTGGCTTCCATAGGGTGCCTCGGTGTCGATGAGAACCTAAATGATGTACGCTTAGGCTTTTAGGGTGCCTCGGCGTCGACAAACCCTAAATGATAAAAGCTTAGCTTTTAGGATGCCTCGGTGTCGACAAACCCTAAATGATGAGACCATGATCTTGTTCCTTGACAATAACCAACTTTTTGACCAAACTTTTTTTCCTATTTAGAGCGAAACATGGCCCACAACGATGAGGCCGGCGGTTCGGGCGGCAAGCAATTCTGGGAGCTGTCCCAGGAGTTGGAGGAAGAACCTCACCGCTATGAGGACGCCGCGGAAGACACCGATCCTGACTACACAACCCCTAGTGGCGTCAGGGATGACACCACTGATGATGGCGCCGCGGATGCCACAACTGATGATGGCGGCGCACGCATAGATGGCAGCCAACCGAAGAGGCAACAGAAGGACCGGCGCCCGAACGTGCTTGGCACCGTCAGGGAGGAATTTACTGAAGTGAACTCCAACGGGAATCCGACGGCGCCCAAACACGTAGTCAAGGGGTACTCGATTCAGCTCAGGTGCATTCTCCGGAGCACCGCATCGATCAACACCGAGAACCTAAGGCATAAGGACCGAGGGAATTTGCGCAGCCTCCTCTTGACGAAGCTGCACGAACGATACAAGTTCCCCACTGAGTTCGCAAACACACGCCTCTCGGGTAATAAAGTGAATGGTGCCGCCCTCACGATGATGAGCACGGCCCTGTCTACTTGGAAAAGCACGGTGAAGGCAATGATTGACAAAGGTGATAGTTATGAGAAGATCAAGGAGAAATATCCTTTGATTAGCGAAGATGACTACAAGGAGTTCAAGATCAAGTGCAATAGCCCCGCAACCTCCGAATCAAGTCAGTGGGGGAAAGAAATGCGGCAGTTGAACATAGGGGTCCACCAACTCAGTCCCGGCGGTTACAGAGTGGCGGAGCCTGTATGGGACAAGGAGGACAAGGAGCGTGCCGAGCAAGGCCTACCGCCCTGCTTCAAGAAATACAGTGACAAGCAGACCGGGAACTTTCTCAGGGCCCGGTACAAGGAGGACCTGGTAACAAAGGAGCTTACCACGGATCCAAAGACCAAGGAGCTTGAGCTTGTTCTGGTAAGGAATACACCCCCGCGTAATTAACTCCATATGGTTTTTTTGACAGAAAAATTAGCTCCATATGGTTGCATTCTAATTAATCCCCAATATTTCTAAATGGTTCACGTTCCTTCCGCAGGACAAAGAAAGCAGTAGCGCGGGGTCGTCTCAGAGCTCCCCTTTCGACACCCCTTTGAATAGGGTGTTGAACGTAATGAAAAATAGGGATAAGCTCAATAAGCCGACGTCAGCTGGTCGTGTGGCCGGCAAAGGCTTGTCCACAAAATGGTCGTCATACTATGCCGCTGGTGGGCGAAAGGAGAAAATGACCAGCTCGGAAAGCCAGTCGCGCGAGGTTGAAGCACTCAAGGCGCAAGTGGCGCAGATTCCGGAGCTGGTCCAAGAGCAAGTGCAACAACAACTGGGATCGACGCTCACCGGCATTATGCCTACCTTGATTCATGGGATAACGACGTGGATTGCGGGTGGCCAACAGGGGACGCCCCCGATTCCCAGCTTCACGGCCAGCAACTCGCACAACGCACAGGCGGCGCCATTGGTGTCTCCGGCGGCGGCTGTATTGGTGTCTACGGCCGCGGCGGTATTGGTGTCTCCGATGTCGGCATTGGAGCTTAATGCACCCGGGTGTACACCGGCCGGCACCTCGCTAGCAAGCGGCCCCTCCGTCAGTTGCACGCCCGCCGTTGGCGGTGCCTCGACATTAGCCGAGCTCGACGGCATCACGGTAACTAAGCCTCTCGGCCGAGGACTTCATCTCCTTGCCTTTGACTGGGCATCCCTGACGCCCTACATGTTTTCGCAGGGCGCCGCCGACGTTCCTTGCACTCTCCTGCACTTCATGGGCGGCGAGTTGGTCAATGTCGCCAAGGGCAGAATCGTTCAACCGGGCAACCCCGTGTTCCACGGTAATCCGATGCCACCCACAATGTATAGGGTTGAAGTGGTTCGGGTGCTGCCAGGCTGCGACGAGCTGTTACCTCCGATTCGACCCGTTGGGGCCGACGAAGAAGATGAGATGACCCTCAGCGCGTGCGTAAACTGGCCCCTGCTTTCGGCGAAGAGCCAGATTCGTTTGGGGGTGGGGGACACCACCCCATAGACAAGACCGCCAGTCGTGCCGGTGCCAAGCCATGGCAAGAACGCCGCAACGCTACCGGACATGCCGGACATCCCTATGGCACAGGATCCGGACATGCATATGGCACAGGATCCGGACGATGACGACAACGACGATGGTACATTTATCAACGTCGATAAGGACTTTGCCGAACATGGGTACGGTGACGAGTTCTGCGGGCCTCCTTCTCAAGAACCCAAACAAGACGACCGCGATCTAGCTGGTACGGCGGAGAAACCCAATTGCAACAGGCGTCGTCTGGCGTTCAGTTCTTAGGAGGTGCCTCCAGCTGCCGCCTTCACCGAGCCTCAGATAGCGGAGGTGCCAAATATTATCATCCCCAACACGCTCAAGAAGGCGGTCTGTGAGCAGAACTCGGTCCCATTACAGCAGATCAAGAAGAAGGGCCGGAAACGGCAGACTAAAAAAGGCGCCGGTGTGAGCCAGTCGACACCGAGTACGATCCGTGCTCAGGACGGGCCACCTTCACCTAAGGATATCTCGAGGAGGGTGCATGTGGCAGGTAGGGCGATGCTACCGACAAATATGCTCAATGCTGCAACCGGTGCTATGCGGAGTCTGCACGACCGCGTTCTTTCTTTGGAGAAGCGGCGTCTTCGAGAGAAAGATGTGGCATACCCGGTTTTCATGGCCAAGGTGCCAGAGGGCAAGGGCTTTGTGGATGGCGCCATCGGGGGTACGATCGTCCTGCGGTTTGATGACATCTTTGCTATGTTCAACCTTCATCCGCTGCACTACACCTTCGTTCGGCTGTTTTCGTTGAGTATGGAGATGCGGATCATTAGAGACAAGACCCCGAACATCGTGATCGACAACCCCTTCTACATGTGTGCCAAGCTCTTGAGCAGCACTGGGGACCGCCAAGTCGCGAGTTCACACCTCAAAGACGTCATTCTGGCAAACCCAGATAAGGATAACTTCCTCGTGGCTTACTTTCCCGAGTAAGTCATCCCTTAACCGCCTCGTAACATTTGATTTCTTAGATTTCGATCATTCTTTTTTTTCTAACATTCCGTGTTCTATGCAGTGACACACATTGCACACTCATCCTCTTAAGCCCAAAATATTCCATGGCCATGTATTTTGACCCGAACCGTAACTCCAAGATAGACTACACAAATATCAAGAAAGTTCTTGATGATGTTCTCCCCGGCTATGCCAAATCTGGAGGCACCTTCACCAGGGCAGTTCGTAAGTACGGCAAGCACGTGTTCGCCCACAATACGACGTTCTTCTGCGTCAAGCAGCCGCCTGGCGGTCAGAAGGATGCCTACTACACCCTCCATCACATGCGGGCGATCGTAAAGGACCATCATCACCTTCTGCTACCAAATAATCTCAAAGATTGGGCTGTGAGTTTGTCGGCAATCCAGGACGCGGACATCAGACAAGAATTCTTTCGCATCCTGTCGGAGTTTGCGGACATCATCCATCAAGATGTCCTTCATACCTCGGGGCAGTTCTTCCTCAGATATCAACCGTCCAACATTGAGATAGACGGAATGCTACAAATGTAGGCTGACAACGCCCGCGATTTCATGACCATCACAAAAGAGGGCGGCTTCATCCACGCTCCTGTCCATGAGTCGAGTCGAAAGTAGTGATGTGTAGTTCTGAAACAGTGATTGGCTCATGTTGTAATTAAACTTTAATGAATTGTATGTCTCTTTGGTTTGGAAAGTCGTTCAACTTAGATGTAATCGATGCTATTTATTAGTAGGACCATGAATCGTGCTATTAATGTCTTGCTTTTCTCTTCCGATCCTTTTGTTGCATACTTATATATTGCTTATGTATGTATTGTCTGTTGTTTGGCTTGTGCATAGAGATGCAATCATGTGTTGTATACAAGGGTAAGGTTCCCAGAGTCTACGACGACTGGGAGGAGTGTCGGAGACAGGTTCACCGTTTCAGCGGTAACAGTTACAAAGGGTACACCACTAGGGCGGAGGCGGAATCTAGATATGCCCGCTATCTAGCGGGAGAGAGGAGGGAGCATTGGAGGAACCGGATGAAGACCAGTTTCATCGCGATGATGCTCATCGTGATGACTGCAGTTCTCTTCTATGTGATGGTAGTTTAGATGATCGATATCGACTTGTAATGTGAAGACAAACTCGATACTCGTGGTCTCGAGACTTGTAATGTTTTATCTTTGTTCGGTCTTTTGAATTCGGAGACTAATATGATGAATTGTATTCGGAGATTAATCTTCTATTGTATTCGATGAATCTGCTGTTGTTGTGTGCTATTGTCTATATTCTGCCAAATAATATATTTTTTAACCTGTGCAAAAATCAGAAAAGTAAAAAAACCTAATATTCATACTAATGGCGCATCACTACAGAGTGCGCCATTAGTATGCCAAAGTATACTAATGGCGCATCACCAAAGAGTGCGCCATTAGTATGCCAAGTATACTAATGGCGCATCCATCCGCAGTGCGCCATTAGTGTGCCAAAGCACATGGTTAAATATGGCCCCTGGGAGGCATACTAATGGCGCATGGTGTTATATACTGATGGCGCACTGGGTGGTGCGCCATTAGTATACCAGATACTAATGGCGCACCAGTGGTGCGCCATTAGTATACCAGATACTAATGGCGCACCAGTGGTGCGCCATTAGTAATAAATACTAGTGGCGTGATACTAATGGCGCACCAGTGATGCGCCATTAGTAGGCAAAACTGGTGCGCCATTAGTAGGCCTTTTCCTAGTAGTGTAAATGAGTGAAAAGAGCCTTACGTTCCCTTCCACAATCAATTCCCGCACATAACTAAAGCATTTCTAGACACAACTTTGATCGGTTTTGCTTGGTAATCTTACAGGCAGTCAGGCTCTGATACCAACACCGTCAGGACCCCGATTCCAAGTCACATCGATCTAGCCAGTAACACCTCATATCACTTTGCGGCCTCACGCACGGTATTCCCACGGGTGTCTCCTTACCATGGCCCGAGACCGTTTGCGCCTTTTGGCTCACATATATGATAGTGTCGCTAGCATCCATATGACAGGGAACCCGGGCCGACATGACTAGTCGTGAACCCAAAGTGGCACTAACTTACGGGGACAGGCATACATGAATCAACATCGAGCATGTCGGTCAGCAGCGTGTGAATCCGGGCTGTAGCACTGGGCTAACAGGACTCCGGTGAACCGGGCTGTAGCAGGCTAGGCAGGACTCCGGATGTCACCGCGTGACATTTCCCCGAAGGGACAGACACAGGAACGAAGTGAATCACATGCCGGCCAGTCAAGTGTTCCGAAGCAGTAGTGTTGGGCTAGCAGGACTCCGGTGAACCGGGCTGTAGCGGAATACTATGGCTCATGGGAGGACAAGACTACATTTCCCCATAAGAGAGGCTACCAAGGATAAACAACTAGGTTGTTGCATCCCACACAAACCAAGCATTTCAATCATACACACGATATGCTCGATATGTCTAAATACAACATGGCATCACAACAAAACTCTATGACTCAAAGTATTAATTCAATAGGCTTCGAGGAGCGAGATATTACAAACATGGGTCTCATGACCCAAACATACAGAGCATACAAACAACAAGCACACGCGGAAGCTTAACTTGTCTGAGTACACACAACTACAAACGAAGAAGGCTGAGAAGCCTGACAATCTACAAGACCCTGCCGAGGGCACAAGATCGTAGCTGAGGTAACAAGCTAAATGTCAAAGTCCACGCAGAACTACTAGTGAGACTGACGTCTCACTGCAAAAAAATAAAATAGGCAAACGTGAGTACAAATGTACCCGGCAAGACTTACATTAGAACTAAATACGTATGAATCGGTATCAACAAAGGGGGTAGTGGAGTTTAACTGCAGCAAGCTAGCTTTGACTCAGTGGCTAACCTGAACTACGACTACAAGCAGCTCTTTTGAGGTGGCATGTAGCGCCCCGAGACCGATGTGCCAGGTGTCCTCCAATTATTCGTTGTGTTGCCTTGTCTTTGCTTGCGTGTCATGCATTGCATATCATGTCATCATGTGCATTTCATTTACATATGTGTTCATCTCATGCATCCGAGCATTTTCCCCGTTGTCCGTTTTGCATTCCGGTGCTCCTATTTCCTCCGGTGGTCTTTTCTACCATCCTTTCGTGTGTGGAGGTTAAACATTTCCAGATTGGACCGAGACTTGCCAAGCGGCCTTGGGTTACTACCGGTAGACCGCCTGTCAAGTTTCGTACCATTTGGACTTCGTTCGATACTCCAACGGTTAACCGAGGGACTGAAAAGGCCTCATGTGTGTTGCAACCCAACACCCTTCCAATTTGGCCCAAAACCCACTTAAACCCTCCTCCATCATCTCGGTCGTTCGATCACGATCGCGTGGCCGAAAACCGCACCTCATTTGGACTCTCCTAGCTCCCTCTACCTATAAATATGTGCTCCCCTCCCGAAATTCGCGGATGAACCCTAAAATCTCCTCCCCTCGCGCCGCCGGACGCGTCCTCACCGCGCCGGACAAGTCCGCCGTCCGCTGCCACCTTGCTCCATCCAATCGGAGCTCACCACGTCACTCCGCCGCCGCCAGCCTATCGTACGCCGCCACCTCACCATCTTCTCTATCCCCGCGCCGCCGCGGCCCTGCGGGCTCGAGGCCGGCCTGCCCGGCCCATCTGGTCGCCGCCTCCCGCGCCGCCCCGAGGCGCGCGCCGCGCCGGTGCCGGCTCGCCGGATTGCCGCCCCGTCGCCATCGCCGGTGGCCAGCTACTGGAGCCCGCCGTGCGACGCCTCCGCCGCCACCAACACCAACCTCGCCGGGCGCGAGCTCGCCGCCGCCATCGCCGGCCTCTCCGGCCTCCTCCTCCCGGCCGGATCTGGCAAGGTCGCCAAGTCCGGCCGCCGCGTTCATCCACACCGGCGAAGATTCAGGCGAACCTCGAACGGCGTGCCCGAAACCCTAGATCTGGTTATCGGAGTGGTAATTTCTACTAATTCCCCGAGATTCCCATGTTTCAAATGCCCATGTTCATCGCATCGTAACTTTGCATCCGTAGCTCCGATTTGAGCATGTAGCATATCAAAGTGTTCGCCTCAGAGAGCACACCATTTCATCTCATTGCATCATTTTCATTTGAGTTCATCTTGATGCCCAAATGCTGTTGGAAGTATGCTATTTGAGATAATTGTCAGATCTGCTGCTCCAATTAGATTTTTGTCATTTTTGCCATGATTATTGTGTGCATGATATGCCCCTGAGCTCTACATGAGTTTTGTTATATGTTTTGCCATCTATCTAGTGGTGCCATCCATGTATTTTTGTGATGTGTGTGGTGACTAGCACAAGCTTGCAAAGTAGTGCATTCGTTAATGGTGATTTCAGGGACTTAGCAATTCCACTAAGTCCTTGATCTGTTTATTTCAATATGCCATATGTTCATGTTGTTTCCTAGTGATCTGTGCGTATTTTGAGGATGATCGGTAAGGATGTTTTGTTAATATTGTAGTGCTCTATCCATCCATGTCTTTGTTTACAATTATGGAGCACCCTAGCTTGAGTCAATCGAGCTCTACTTTTGTCATTTCATGAATCTGGGCAGATTGTCTACTTGTTAGCGATTTTGCCGATGATGTTGTAGTTGATCCGTGCATTCTATGTTATTGTTCTTGCCATGTCTAGCTTGTATTATGTGTATTCTTGATGGGTGTATCCTTAGATTGTCATTCCATACTCTGTAGTGAGTGCATCGAGCTCGTAAACATGCCTACTTGATATCTGATTTTGCATGCTCCAGTTTTCACTAAGTCTGTGATCTGATTATGTTTTTGCCATGTTAAAATGCTTGCAATTGTATTTTTGGATCCCTTTTGGCTCAAGGTCACTAAAGGACTTTTGTTAAGCTCTTTGAGTAGCCCCATGCCATGCTTTATTTTGCCATGTTCAGGTCCTGTAGCATATAGTTTTGTTGCTCCAAAGAGTGCTATCTGATCTGAAATTCCAGACAAGTGTTAATTTCACTAAGTCTGAAATCTGTTTACCAATTGCACTTTTGTCATGCTTGTTTGAACCTATTAATGGATGAATTGGCCGTAGCTCAGTGTTCATCTTTTGTTAAGCATTATGAATGGATCCCTGCCATGTATTATGTTGCCATGTTTGAGTGCTGTAGCATGTTCGTCTTGTTGCATTTAGATGGCTACTTGCTATATATCGTAGACCGGTGCCATATTTGAATTGCTTGCCATTTCCAAACTGTAACTCCGATTCCGGTGTTCTTTATATCGTTTTCAAGCGATTTCATCTAAACTTTACAGTGGAACACTTGGATTTCCAAGTTGAGGCCAGGTTCAATCATTCCCTGCCATATCATGCATCTGCATCCCATACCGCATCTCGCATATCATACCATGTTCATGTGTGGTTTGTTTACTATGTTGTGTGCTTCTTTCCGGTGTTTTCTTCTTCGGGTTGGTTCCAGTAACGTCGTGATTGTGAGGACCCGTTCGACTATGTCCGTTTGTCTTCTTCATGGACTCGTTCTTCTTCCTTGCGGGATTTCAGGCAAGATGACCATACCCTCGAAATCACTTCTATCTTTCCTTGCTAGATGCTCGCTCTTTTGCTATGCCTATGCTATGATGCCTACCACTTGCTTATTATGCCTCCTATATTGTGGAACCAAGCCTGTAACCCACCTTGTCCTAGCAAACCGTTGTTTGGCTATGTTACCGCTTTGCTCAGCCCCTCTTATAGTGTTGTTAGTTGCAGGTGAAGATTGAAGTTTGTTCCTTGTTGGAACATGGAGATGTTGTTCCTTGTTGGAACATGTTTACTCATTGCGATATCACAATATATCTTATTTAATTAATTCATCTATATACTTGGTAAAGGGTGGAAGGCTTGGCCTTATGCCTGGTGTTTTGTTCCACTCTTGCCGCCCTAGTTTCCGTCATATTGGTGTTATGTTCCCGGATTTTGCGTTCCTTACGCAGTTGGGTAATAATGGGAACCCCTTGACAGTTCTCCTTGAGTAAAACTCCTCCAGCAATGCCCAACATTGGTTTTACCATTCGCCACCTAGCCTTTTCTTTCCCTTGGGTTCTACAGACTCAAGGGTCATCATTATTTTAACCCCCCTAGGCCAGTGCTCCTCTGAGTGTTGGTCCACCTGTCAGCTGCCGGTGGCCACCAGGGGCAACTCTGGGCTGGCCTACCCGTACCTAAGACAATCTGAGTGTGCCCTGAGAAAGCGATATGTGCAGCTCCTATCGGGATTTGTCGGCACATTCGGGCGGTGTTGTTGGTTTAGTTTTACCTTGTCGAAATGTCTTGTAACCGGGATTCCGAGTCTGGTCGGGTTTTCCCGCTAGAAGGAATATCCTTCGTTGACCGTGAGAGCTTGTCATGGGCTAAGTTGGGACCCCCTGTAGGGATTTGAACTTTCGAAAGCCGTGCCCGCGGTTATGGGCAGATGGGAATTTGTTAACGTCCAGTTGTAGAAAACCTGAAGTTAACCTTAATTAAAATGCATCAACCGCGTGTGTAACCGTGATGGTCTCTTTCCGGCGGAGTCTGGGAAGCGAACACGGTGTTGGAGTTATGCTTGACGTAGGTTGTTCTAGGATCACTTCTTGATCATAGTTTCTCGGCCATGCTTTGCCTTCTCCTCTCGCTCTCATTTGCGTATGTTAGCCACCATAAATGCTAGTCGCTTGCTGCAGCTCCACCTTATACCTTTTACCTTACCCATAAGCTTAAATAGTCTTGATCGCGAGGGTGCGAGATTGCTGAGTCCCCGTGGCTCACCGATACTTCCAACACCAGCTTGCAGGTGCTGATGAGTCCGTGCAGATGACGCAACCAAGCTCAGGAGGAGCTCGATGAAGATCTTGTCCTTTGTGTTGTTTCGTTCTAGTTGATCAGTAGTGGAGCCCAGTTGGGGTCGATCGGGGACCTTGTCGCTTTTGGGGTTCTTCTTTTATTTTGGTTCCGTAGTCGGACCTTGATTGTATCTGGTTGATGTAATGCTTTATTCATGTAATTGTGTGAAGTGGCGATTGTAATCCAACTATGTATTTCTTTCCCCTATTTTAATACATGGGTTGTTTGCGAAGATTACCTCACTTGCGACATTGCTTTCAATGGGGTTATGCCTCTAAGTCGTGCCTTGACACATGGGAGATATAGCCGCATCGAGGGCATTACAAGTTGGTAATCATAGCCTTCCCGACCTTAGGAGCCCCATTGCTTGATCGAATTAGCGGACGAGTTGTGTCTAGAAAAATGTTTTGAGTCATTAAGATTATATATATCGGAGAGTTAGGACTTCTTTTTACGCCCCAGTCCCTTCATCGCTTTGTTGAGGCATCATGACGTAGAGTTTTGACTCTTCTCTTCTCAAATTTCACTAATTTTTTTTAGGATCACGCGGGTATCTTGGAATCATTCCGATGGTTTTGTAATGAGAACATTGTTCTTGGTGCCTCCTGTTCCCGGGGAGTTGAGCTCCGAGGTGTTGTCGTCACAATTTTATTGTTGCAGTTCTGGAATACCTGAGTTTAGTACGCCGACATCGAAAATCTCTTTTATGCAGTTTGTTGGTGAGATAACCTCGACGCCACCCAGTACTGGGGCGGGAGTTCGGGAGTATTGCCATAACTTGTATAACGGATGCTTTTCGAAGGTTGAGGTAGACGATTTCCGAAGGTTTCTTGGTTATGTGTTGAATGATGGATACAGCTGGATGTAGGATTTGCTAGTTTTGGGTGAGATATTATGCTTCCCCTGTATCCCCAACACCTGATTGCATAACCGGAAAATTTCGGGAGTTTCATAGGTGGGAATTCAAGTAGCTCTTAGGATATCTTTCCGACAAATGTATGATATGAAATTGCGGTTCGACGTCTAGTGGTTCGCCTATCCACGGTCGGTTTTACAGTGGTCTCGTTGTGTCTTAAAGAGTCCCTGGCTATGCCGACTCGGGGACGCCTCGTATGTCATGTGCACTGCCTTGTACATGATGGTGCTGTACGATCGAGCCCGTGTAGGCCCCACCACGAAAACTTCGGACGAAATCTATATCATTTGTTTGTTCCGGCTTATTCTGCAAGCCAATCCTTTGTTTGGCTTTGAGTTTCGGTATTCGAGTTGCTTCGAAGTCAAATGTTGATTCCATACCTTTCCTAAATGGTGTTCTCATACTCCGATGTGAATACTAATCCTTCAGGATAATCGAGATTGTCATGTAAATCCTTTTCAGCCGGTGTTGTTTCTTTTTAAGTGGATCCGATCTTTTTCAACATCCGCAAGTTCAATTCTAAGCTTTCTCTCAACGGTGTTCGTTTCATCCATCCCAAGTTGCCTTTTGTTTTTCCCGCCCACCCACCCTTGTTTCGTCAAGGACTCGGATTTCTTAATCAAGTATCCACCTTATTGATGTGAGGTCTCTTCGTTCTTTTCAATCAATGTTCTTATCCGGTGATTCTCATGAGGATTCTAACAGAGCTTCAAGTTATCATTATTCGTTCTTTTTATTCTCCGGGGGAACCAATTCAAGCCTTGTTGACCATATCTTTTCCTTGTTCCAAATACCTTCTCATGCCGGTACACCTCTTTTTCATTCACTTCTCGCTATTTAATTGTTCCGGAGTGCTCAAGATATCTCGAAGATTCGTGTTTGCCACTCGGCATTCGTGCAAGCTCTTTCGAGGTTGTTATCTCATCCAAGCCATTTAATTCAACTGGTGCAACCTCTCTTTTAAATCATTTCAACGGTGTTTCTCTTGAGTGGGCCCTAACCCACAGGTCTTTTTCCAGGATCTTACCTGACTCTTCTTATTTTCCCGGAGCTATCCTCAAATTTTCTTTTCGAAGTTTGACGTAAGAATGATTTATCATCAGTCAAATGCCTTCTCCTAGATCTTTCACAATTCTTTTCATTGTTGGCTCAACCTCTTCGTTTTGATTCTTCCGGAGTGTCTAAATAATTCACAGTGGTGTTTCTCGTCGTCATTCTCGGAATTTTGAAGACCGAATAAGAGTTTCTCTTTAATCTTGCTCCATTCTCTTCAAGATTCATGGTGCTAGCTTGTTGCCATCCTCTCATAATTATTGTCGATTGTGAGAATTCTTTTCATCCATCCGGAGTAATTCAAGAGTCTTCTCGGTTTGATTATCCGGAGTCCATCAATTCAGGTTTATTCGTTCGCAGCTTTCAGCTATTATTCTTTAATCTTACCGGTGCATCATTCAATATTCTCTAATCAGTTCGGGATCTCTTTGTTCACTTGTATCTAAATTCTCTAAAGTATCCTCGTTCATTTCATAATTCTTCCCGGTGTTCCTCTATCTTTCCTTTGGTCATTTTAATTCTAACGGCGATTCGTTCAAGAGTTCTCTTATTTATCAATTCATTCGTTGTTCCAATCCTACCGGTGGTTCGTTGAAGACGTTCTCAAGTTTTGATATATCTCTTTTAATCCTTTCTACGAGAATAAGTAGTATGCCAAATCCATTGATTGTCATCAATTTTATTGGTGAAGGATAAGCATAATGTAATTCTTATTCTTGTTTCATCCAAGTGATTCATTCCTTATTCCGGAGGCTTATCAAATTCTTGGTTTGAGATGCTTATCTTTTCTTTTCCGGAGTTCCATGGTTTCCGCATTATATTATCACGGAAATCCATCTAAATCATTGCAAGGATTCACATTGTGTTTTCAATTTCTCTTTCTTTTCATTCCTTTGTTTACCGGAGTTCTTCATGGAGGGTTTACATAATGGTTCATCAAAGATTTAATTCCTTCTCGAAGTGTTCATCAAGATTCTTTCAGATCAGCTCAAGCATTCTTCATCTTGTAATCCGGAGTGCAATTCTTTCTTCCATATCATTGGAGGTGGTATTATGCCATTCTTGATAATTTGAGTTCATGTTTCATGATTCACATGTTGTTAAGAATGAGATATTTTAAATCCATCAACCTCTTCCTTGGGGTTATCTTGGGTTATATTTCACCTTAAGCCTTCCCTAAGGATGGTTGCTATTATGATTCTTATAAAGGACCCAAGTTCTTCATTTATCCTTCCGGTGATATAAGCTTCTCGTCTCCTTGTTCATGCCAATCCAATTCTTCTTTCCGTCAGTGGCAGGTGGTCACCTCATAATTTTTGAGTTGTATTCCATAAGACCATATCAAGATTACTCTTTTCGTTGTTGGTTTTTACAACAATTCCGTTCGACCCTTCTCCTAAAGATGCCTTTTCAAGCTCTCTTGTGGCAGAAGTTGGTATTTTCTTCTCCATTCTTTTATTTCAATTATCTAACTTCTATTCTTTTCTTCCGGAGGCATTGTGATGTTGCACTCTTCAACCCATCTTTTCGTTTTGTCAGGATCGTGTTCTTTTCTTGGCTTATCCATTTAACAGGAGTGTTGTGTCCCTTCTGCTCAAGTTCTCTCATTTTATCAAGTCTTCATCTCTTTTCGACCGAAGTGCTACCCGAATCGGTTCTTTCTGAATCCTCTTTCTATCGGAGTGTTTTCAACTTTGTTCATCTCCGTTGTATTCTTATTTCCAATTGGTTAACCTCTCAAGGTTCATTGGTTTCACTCGATTGTCAAAGAAGCAACTTAGTTTTACCTCTTCTCTTTCTCTTTCGTTTTCCCTCCGGTGCCATTCTAGATCTCGGGACGAGATCCTCTCGTAGTGGTGGAGTGTTGTAGCACCCCAAGACCAATGTGCCAGGTGTCCTGCAGTTATTTGTTGTGTTGCCTTGTCTTTGCTTGCGTGTCATGCATTGCATATCATGTCATCATGTGCATTTCATTTACATACGTGTTCATCTCATGCATCCGAGCATTTTCCCCGTTGTCCGTTTTGCATTCCGGCGCTCCTATCTCCTCCGGTGGTCTTTTCTACCTTCCTTTCGTGTGTGGAGGTTAAACATTTCCGGATTGGACCGAGACTTGCCAAGCGGCCTTGGGTTACTACCGGTAGACCGCCTGTCAAGTTTCGTACCATTTGGACTTCGTTCGATACTCCAACGGTTAACCGAGGGACCGAAAAGGCCTCGTGTGTGTTGCAGCCCAACACCCTTCCAATTTGGCCCAAATCCCACCTAAACCCTCCTCCATCATCTCGGTCGTTCAATCACGATCGCGTGGCCGAAAACCGCACCTCATTTAGACTCTCCTAGCTCCCTCTACCTATAAATATGTGCTCCCCTCCCGAAATTCGCGGATGAACCCTAAAAACTCCTCCCCTCGCGCCGCCGGACGCGTCCTCACCGCGCCGGACATGTCCGCCGTCCGCTGCCACCTCGCTCCATCTAATCGGAGCTCGCCACGTCACTCCACCGCCGCCGCCAGCCTATCGCACACCGCCACCTCACCATCTTCTCTCTCCCCGCGCCGCCGTGGCCCTGCGGGCCTGAGGCCGGCCCGCCCGGCCCATCTGGTCGCCGCCTCCCGCGCCTGGAGGCCCCGCGCCGCCCCGAGGCGTGCACCGCCGCGCTTCACCCGCCGCGCTGGCGCCGGCTCGCCGGATTGCTGCCCCGTCGCCATCGCCGGTGGCCAGCTGCTGGAGCCCGCCGTGCGACGCCTCCGCCGCCACCGACACCAACTCGACGGGCGCGAGCTCGCCGCCGCCATCTCCGGCCTCTCCGGCCTCCTCCTCCCGGCCGGATCCAGCAAGGGCGCCAAGTCCGGCCGCCGCATTCATCCACTCCAGCGAAGATTCAGGCGAACCTCGAACGGCGTGCCCGAAACCCTAGATCTTGTTCTCGGAGTGGTAATTTCTACTAAGTCCCCAA
Source organism: Triticum urartu (assembly GCF_003073215.2). Classification (NCBI taxonomy): domain Eukaryota; kingdom Viridiplantae; phylum Streptophyta; class Magnoliopsida; order Poales; family Poaceae; genus Triticum; species Triticum urartu. Next base: position 223,592,688 of record NC_053023.1, on the reverse strand, counting down.
GATTCTCATGTTTCAAATGCCCATGTTCATCGCATCGTAACTTTGCATCTGTAGCTCCAATTTGAGCATGTAGCATATCAAAGTGTTCGCCTCAGAGAGCACTTCATTTCATCTCACTGCATTGTTTTCATTTGAGTTCATCTTGATGCCCGAAATGCTGTTGGAAGTATGCTATTTGAGATAATTGTTAGATCTGCTGCTCCAATTAGATTTTTGTCATTTTTGCCATGATATGCCCCTGAGCTCTACATGAGTTTTGTTATATGTTTTGCCATCTATCCAGTGGTGCCATCCATGTATTTTTGTGATGTGTGTGGTGACTAGCACAAGCTTGCAAAGTAGTGCATTCGTTAATGGTGATTTCAGGGACTTAGCATTTCCACTAAGTCCTTGATCTGTTTATTCCAATATGCCATATGTTCATGTTGTTTCCTAGTGATCCGTGCCTCTTTTGAGGATTATCAGTAAGGATGTTTTGTTAATATTGTAGTGCTCTATCCATCCATGTCTTTGTTTACAATTATGTAGCACCCTAGCTTGAGTCAATCGAGCTCTACTTTTGTCATTTTGTGAATCTGGGTAGATTGTCTACTTGTTAGCGATTTTGCCGATGATGTTGTAGTTGATTCGTGCATGCTATGTTATTGTTCTTGCCATGTCTAGCTTGTATTATGTGTATTCTTTATGGGTGTATTCTTAGATTGTCATTCCATGCTCTGTAGTGAGTGCATCGAGCTCGTAAACATGCCTACTTGATATCTGATTTTGCATGCTCCAGTTTTCACTAAGTCTGTGATCTGATTATGTTTTTGCCATGTTAACATGCTTGCAATTGTATTTTCTGATCCCTTTTGGCTCAAGGTCAATAAAGGACTTTTGTTAAGCTCTTTGAGTAGCCGCATACCATGCTTTATTTTGCCATGCAAAATTCCAGACAACTGTTAATTTCACTAAGTCTGAAATCTGTTTACCAATTGCACTTCTGTCATGCTTGTTTGAACCTGTTAATGGATGAATTGGCCATAGCTCAGTGTTCATCTTTTGTTAAGCATTATGAATGGATCCATGCCATGTATTTTGTTGCCATGTTTGAGTGCTGTAGTATGTTCGTCTTGTTGCATTTAGATGGCTACTTGTTATATATCGCAGACCGGTGCCATATTTGAATTGCTTGCCATTTCCAAACCGTAACTCCGATTCTGGTGTTATTTATATCGTTTTCAAGCGATTTCATCTCACCTTTCCAGTGGAACACTTGGATTTCAAAGTTGAGGCCAGGTTCAATCATTCCTTGCCCTATCATGCATATGCATCCCATACCGCATCTCGCATATCTTACCATGTTCATGTGTGGTTTGTTTACTATGTTGTGTGCTTCTTTCCGGTGTTTGCTTCTTCGGGTTGGTTCCGGTAACGTCGTGATTGTGAGGACCTGTTCGACTACGTCCGTTTGTCTTCTTCATGGACTCGTTCTTCTTCCTTGCGGGATTTCAGGCAAGATGACCATACCCTCGAAATCACTTCTATCTTTGCTTGCTAGATGCACACTCTTTTGCTATGCCTATGCTACGATGCCTACCACTTGCTTATCAAGCCTCCTATATTGTGGAACCAAGCCTCTAACCCACCTTGTCCTAGCAAACCGTTGTTTGGCTATGTTACCGCTTTGCTCAGCCCCTCTTATAGCGTTGTTAGTTGCAGGTGAAGATTGAAGTTTGTTCCTTGTTGGAACATGGAGGTGTTGTTCCTTGTTGGAACATGTTTACTCGTTGGGATATCACAATATATCTTATTTAATTAATGCATCTATATACTTGGTAAAGGGTGGAAGGCTCGGCCTTACGCCTGGTGTTTTGTTCCACTCTTGCCGCCCTAGTTTCCGTCATATCGGTGTTATGTTCCCGGATTTTGCGTTCCTTACGCGGTTGGGTAATAATGGGAACCCCTTGATAGTTCGCCTTGAGTAAAACTCCTCCAGCAATGCCCAACATTGGTTTTACCATTCGCCACCTAGCCTTTTCTTTCCCTTGGGTTCTGCAGACTCAAGGGTCATCATTATTTTAACCCCCCCGGGCCAGTGCTCCTCTGAGTGTTGGTCCACCTGTCAGCTGCCGGTGGCCACCAGGGGCAACTCTGGGCTGGCCTACCCGTACCTAAGACAATCTGAGTGTGCCCTGAGAAAGAGATATGTGCAGCTCCTATCGGGATTTGTCGGCACATTCGGGCGGTGTTGCTGGTTTAGTTTTACCTTGTCAAAATGTCTTGTAACCGGGATTCCGAGTCTGATCAGGTTTTCCCGCTAGAAGGAATATCCTTCGTTGACCGTGAGAGCTTGTCATGGGCTAAGTTGGGACCCCTTGCAGGGATTTGAACTTTCGAAAGCCGTGCCCGCGGTTATGGGTAGATGGGAATTTGTTAACGTCTGGTTGTAGAAAACCTGAAGTTGACCTTAATTAAAATGCATCAACCGCGTGTGTAACCGTGATGGTCTCTTTCCGGCGGTGTCCGGGAAGCGAACACGGTGTTGGAGTTATGCTTGACGTAGGTTGTTCTAAGATCACTTCTTGATCATAGTTTCTCGACCGTGCTTTGCCTTCTCTTCTCGCTCTCATTTGCGTATGTTAGCCACCATAAATGCTAGTCGCTTGCTGCAGCTCCACCTCATACCTATTACCTTACCCATAAGCTTAAATAGTCTTGATCGCGAGGGTGCGAGATTGCTGAGTCCCCGTGGCTCACCGATACTTCCAAAACCAGCTTGCAGGTGCCGATGAGTCCGTGCAGATGACGCAACCAGGCTCAGGAGGAGCTCGATGAAGATCTTGTCCTTTGTGTTGTTTCGTTCTAGTTGATCAGTAGTGGAGCCCAGTTGGGGTCGATCGGGGACCTTGGCACTTTTGGGGTTCTTCTTTTATTTTGGTTCCGTAGTCCGACCTTGATTGTATCTGGTTGATGTAATGCTTTATTCATGTAATTGTGTGAAGTGGCGATTGTAAGCCAACTATGTATTTCTTTCCCCTATTTTAATACATGGGTTGTTTGCGAAGATTACCTCACTTGCGACATTGCTTTCAATGCGGTTATGCCTCTAAGTTGTGCCTCGACACGTGGGAGATATAGCCGCATCGAGGGCGTTACATGGCACACACGAGTCTACATATTCACCAATCAATATACCACTATGGATCCTCTCCCGTCTACCTACGAAAACGCCATCCATAGCACTCACGCTTATCTTGCGCATTTTAGAGTATCCACTTTAAGTTATCTATGAACTGTACAGGCAACCCAGAAGTCCTTTACCGCGGACAAGGCTATTCGAATAGATCATTTATAACCTTGCAGGGGTGTACTTCTTCACACACGCTCTCGCCAATTACCACCATGTACACGTCGTGTATCTCGGCAACCTTCAAGCGAAAGCCTGGCGAGGGAGTCGGCCACGACCTGACTAACCACACAAGTCTCTAGTTCAGGTTTATCGCATATTCGGGTTCCATCCGCAAGGAGATCCGGCCGGACTTTCGCTCACAGCCCCAAACGATGTGTGCAGGGTTCCCGAGACACCAAATGGGCGCCCAGTACACCGTGCCACGGTGTATCTACCACATCATAGCCCACCCCTAGACATATCCTATAAACACCAGAAACTAGTTGCAACTCCTGGATAGAGGACTAGGGCAGTTAATAAGTCGAGAGGGTCAATTAAGGATCCCAATGAGTGGTAGTAGCTGTTCATGGATCACAAACACAGAACTCAGTTCCTGAGAACGGTTTCAATGAGACATCCCACCATGCACTCCTACATGGCCTCTCATTGCTACCTTTACCAAATCGTGTTCACACACTTAGCTCACACACAGTAGGACATGTTCATCACCATTCCAATTCATCCCCGATGAATCAAACCTGACTCAACTCTAAGCAGTAGCAGGCATGACAAACAAGCATGAATGAGTAGGCACATGAGGGCTCAAACAACTCCTACTCATGCTAGTGGGTTTCATCTATTTACTATGGCAATGACAGGTAATGCATAGGAAAAGGGGTTCAACTACCGCAGCATGTAACAGTTGAATTGTTGTTGTCCCAATGCAGTAAAGAGAGCAGGAGCGAGAGAGTGGGATTTGTATCGGAATGAACAAGGGGTTTTTGCTTGCCTAGCACCTCTGAAGATAGTATAACTCTTCATCATTGTCATCAAACTCATCGCCGGAACACGTCTATCGAGAGGGAACAAATACCAGCAAACAAGGAAGAACACAATCAATGCAATGCACAATATGATGCCTGAATGTGACATGGTAATGATGTTATGATTTGTGCTAATGCATCCAGCAGCAATTTAGAGGAAGTCTCCACATTAAGCACTTAAAATGCAATTATCATGTTTTCACTTATAAAGTAGGTATAAGTTGGTCTGCCATGCATGAAAATGGTACAGATGGACATATTGCATTTTTCTGATAATTTTTCATATATAACTTATCTTCATCCGAGTTACGATTATTTTTCTATGAATTTTTGAAGTTTAGGGTATTTTCTGAAATAAATAAATCATTTAAGATCCATTTAAATTCCAGAAAAGTGATTACCGCGTCAGCATGATGTCGGTGTGACATCAGCAAGTCAAAGGCGCTAACCCAGGTCAAAATTGACAAGTGGGACCCACTGGTCAGTGACTCAGTTAGCTAACAATGCCTGTTAGACCTAATTAGGTGATTAACTAAACTAATCTAGGGCTGGGCCCACATGTCAGTGAGTCAGTGGCAAACTAAATTAATTAGCACCTAACTAAATTAACAGGGCCTCGGACCCACATGTCAATGAACCAGGGGGTCAAACCTAGTCAGCTCGGTCAAACCCGTCGACGGCTCAATGCCGGCGAGGCCAGACGCGGCGGCCCGGCTCGGAAATGCGCTACAGGTGGCGGTTTCGCACGCTGAGGGCACCAGGGCATAGCCCTTGCTCCCGCGCATCTAGTGGAGACAACAACAGGTCACGGGGTCACCGGAATCGATGCCGGTGACGGGTCAAGCGGCGGCCGAAGCTACGGGCGTGCTCGGGTTGGAGCTAGGGGGCATGTGGGGAGGAGCTGGTGGTGGCTACATGCTCCTGGGGAGGTGAGGAGAACGATGACGCATGCGGGAGCGGCTGGTTCGGGCTCTGGCCACGATGGCGCCATGGCCGGCGGCACGGAGCTCTCGGCTCCGGTGGCGGAGGCGGCTAGAGGAGAGGAACGAGCTCTGGGAGGAGGGTAAAAGGCAGTGGAGCTCACAAAGAGGCTAACGGAGGACTCGGCAGGCGCGGGGACGGCCGGTGGACAGCAAATCGACGGCGAGGATCTCCTGGCGGTAGGGCGAGGGAGAGCTGGTGGCCATGGAGGTGCTCGTCGGCGTTCTCGGGCGGTCGCGGCGATCTCAGGATACAGAGACAGAGGAGGAGACGGGGACGAGGGAGAGTGAGAGGGGGTCGGGGAGGCTACATGGTGTCATCCAAAGAGGCCAGGGCGAAGCGGCAAGCAGGAGGTGGCCGGGCGTGCGCCGGCGTGTGTCGGCCATGCGCTCGTCCTCCTGGCAAGGAGGAAGACGGCATGGGAGGGGGCCAGGCGGCTGGGCCGCACGGTGTTGGGCCGGCTGGGGGTGCCAGGTAAGAAGGCCCAGGTGGTTTTCCTTCTCTATTATTCTTTTAGTTCTTGTTCTCTATTTATTCAATATGTTTTTGATTGGATTTACAAACTAAACCAATTTGTAAAATCCTGAAAATTTATATGTGGATTAAATGGTAAGAACCAAAACCACATACTAAGTTTCAAAATATTTGAACTCATATCCTAAATATTATGGATATCAATCCAACTCAAATAACTATTGATTTAAATTCAAAGTCCAAGAATAATTCTTTAAAAATGTTCATTATTTTTGGTTTGGTTCTAAGCTGTTGCCAAAAATACCAGACATTAATGAAGAGAATTTTGCTTCAATGAACGAAATGTTTAGGGTTCTTTCCCTTTATGTCATTTTGAGGCTTTGAGAATTCCCTCAATTCCAAATTCATAAATTTAAACATCATGCATGAATGCACACTGATGCAAATAATTACAAGCAATAACTGGGTTGTGACACAGTGGTGGAGCTCGGGGTGGCCGGAAACGACACCGGCGACGACCTTGGCGGTCGCCGGAGTTCGGGCGAGGTCGAACCCGAGGCTACGGGGCACGGCGAGGCACGTGGGGTGGTGCGTTGGGCTCCTGCGAGTGCGGTGAAGACGGCAACATGCCCGGAATCAAGCCCAAGTGGTTGTGGCCACGACGGTGACGTGCGGTGGCGCCGGCGGGTGCGGCCGAGCTCGGTGTGGTCGCTACGAGGCGCGAGAGCAAGGACGAGAGGGATGGAGAGGTGTAGCATCTCACGGCGAACACGACGGTGCAGACGACGCGGTCGGGGACGAGCTGATGCGGCGGGGACGGCGAATGGGATCTCCGGCGACGGCGAGGTCGGGCGAGGTTGTTGCGGTGGCTTCGGGGCACGCGAGCGCTCGGGGCTCGGCTTCCTCGAAGGAGGGGAGGGCAAAGGAGCTTCTGGACACGGTGGCGCGTCGCGAGGATGACGGGGAATGCGGCTACGTCAACGGTGCGGCGGCAGGGGCGTCGACCATGGCAGGAGAGGGCGAGGGAGAGAGGCAGGGGGAGAACGGGTGTGTCTGCGAGGTCGAGGCGGCAACGTGGAGCTCGCCCAGGTGTCCACAAGCGCGAGCGGCAAGCAGGTGGCTCGGTGGCGACCTCTCGCATGCCGGCGTCACCTCCTACCTGCCTGCCTGGCGGGAGGATGCAGCTGGCTGGCACATGCCAGCACAGTGCTGGGCCGCCAGGTGGGCCGGGAGGTGGGCTGCGGCCAGGTAAGCGGTTTCTTTATTTCTGTTTTTGTTTTTCTACTTTTCTGTAACTGTGTGGCTTTATTAAAAATAGTTAGACACTTCCAAAAATCCTGAAAATAATCAGGAGCTCTGTTTGGATTATTTCCAACAGCCCACACTTATTTCCAGAATTATTTGGGCATTTAAAATATTTTATAGCATTTAAATGCCCAAATGCAAATAGATAAAGATTTAGTCCAATGAACTTATGTGTCCTAGAAAAATGTGAACCCATTTTGTGAGAGGTTCTAACCCAAGACAAAAAGGGTGGACTTTTTAGAAGGGCATTTCAGATTCATTAAAAATGATTTTAGTAAACCCTAATTGTTTCCATGGGGTGATGGGGGTTCTGTCATCCCCATTTCAATTTTCTGGAAAAGTAGACATGATGCAACACTCTAATGCATGAACTAGCTAGGGTGTGAGACTCAAGTCCTACATTTATCAGATAGTGACTGGAATAATCTTGTTACACATTGGTCTCGTCTGCAGCGTAAGGTACTATCTATGATATCACATCACAATTTGAACTACATTTCTGCATTTGCCTTAACATCTCGCTTGTATCAAAACTACTTGCAGAAGAACATTCATTCTCAAGGGACCATAGAATCTCGCGACTATACTGCACACACTGCATTGCTCTTGTGAGTACCTCTTGCCCTATATGACCATACTTACTTTCATAGCTGTTTGATTATGTAGCATCACTACACATGTTTGCTTCATTATCGTCCATTTGGTGGGCATTATAAGATCCGTATGGACTCTTACATAAATTTAGAATCAACCCAATGCTTTTGAAGAGGTTTAGCTCTGCATTCCTCTTGTAAGGACTGAACGTCATCTATCACTATACTTACATTAACAATGATGAGCTTGAGCAAGAGCAGTTGCACCAAGATGATGTGACTCTCCTTGAGGAAGATCATCTTCAAGCTGCTGTGCGGGCCGCTCGCTACCAGCAAGACTTACGCCGCTATCATAGCCGCAAGGGTCACGCCCGAAGCCTTGAGAAAGGCGACCTTGTTCTTCGGCGGATCCAATCCCCAAGAATCCAAACAAGTTGACACTGAAGTGGGAAGGCTCTTATCGGGTAACAGGAGTCACCAGGCCTAGCGCAGTCTGCCTGGAGACCGAAGATGTCATTCCGGTGAGCAACTCCTGGAATATTGAACATCTCCACAAGTTTTACCCCCAAGGAATGGTTGTCGGGAGCCCCAGCAACCCCCGTTTCGTACTAGCCTTGCCGCCAAGGCATGTAACCCTATGTACGGAGCCAGGCGCAGACCCTGTGTGCAGTCAGGGAAAAGGAATCCCTTAGTATGTATAGTTTCCTATCGATTTTCATGTTTATATATACATATATGCATGCTTGTCCAGGGTACTATACTACTTTTTGATTCCGGTAAATGTTAGTGAACCACCGAGGTTTCGTGCTTTTTCCCTCTCTTCTTTCCAGCCACGGCAAGGACGCGCAATCCCGCCAAGGACCCAACTCCGGCAAGAAGTTGAGAAGACCGCTCGGCACAGCGATCCCCGGCAAGCCAAACAGATAAAGTTTACCTCTTGCCCATCGTATTCGTAACCTCTGACTTGTGCATTAGGAAACCTCGCCACTCTTATTTAAGGACTCAGGGGCTCCCATTTCCGACTCGAACACTGCTTCAGTCAGAGTGGTCGTGGTGACCCTTGTCAAAAAGAGGTGGACGGGGGGCTGGGCCCTTTATATGTAACCCATGAGATGTGATTCTCCGGCAGGCGCAAGGGGCGCCGACAAGGTGGGTTGCCGGAAGGACTCCTTTATTTACACTAAGGAGGCATTTCACCTCCGCACAAACATACACGTGCACGAGTTACCGGCAGGGCTAGACTTTTTCATTAATATGTTGATGCGAGTACAAAGGTTACAGGATACAAGCATGGGCTCGAGAGATTACATTATGTAGAAATTAAGATTTGGCAAGTGCCTACAATTTAAAAGGAAATATAGGTTCCCCGTGATCTCCGTTCTTGCCCCTTTCCTCCCAGGTGCGGCAGGTGAAGACAAAAAGGAAGCGGCGGGGAGCGCGCCGATGGAGAGCTTGTGGCCATGGAGAGCTTGTGGCGGGGATGTCAAGGAAGCTCATCCCAGCTATCGCCGCCTCGCCTGGCTTCGACGCGCGTCCGAACTGATGAGGCGTGTAGGGCCACACTGGCTGGCTTCTATGTTGGTGCGGTGGCAGAATCTTCACGAAGATCTGCATGCCACCACGCAGGTGCTTGCTGAGTTGGCCTAGAGGCTGCACGTTGCCATGCATGTCCTTGCCTAGCCGGTGGGCTGGCAGCTGCATGGGAACAGTGGTGGAGTCTTGGCAGATGTTGGCCTGGCTGCGGCCCCGCGGGTGTCTTCGGCAAGGGTCTTGCTGGGGGCCCGGCAAGGGTCTTGCCGTGGCGTCGTGGTCGTCCTCGGCAAGGGTCTTGCCGGGGGTCTCGTGGATATCCTGGTCAAGGATCTTGCCGAGGATCGTCATCTTCTGGTTATCATCTAGTCTTGTGTGCTTCTAGTCTCCACAAAGATCTGCATGCCACCATGGAGGTGCCTCCCGAGCCTTGGTTCCAAAGGGGTTGATGGTGTTGGAACTCTTGGTCTCAAGGGTGGCGGCTCTGCAGGTGTTGGGCAAGTTGCCCTGGCAAGGGCCTTGCAGGGGGAGTCCACCTCTCCCTTCTTCTCTTCGTGTTTCTGGCTTGGCGTTGCTCTGGTCTTCGTGTGGCTTTGCTTCCTTCCTCTGCCCTGCTAGGTGTGGCAGCAGGCGCGGCTCCAACTGCCCGCACATAAGTAAAGGGGTACAAAATAGGACCCCTCCTTTTGTGCACTGACAGGAGCACCCGGGCCTGGGCCATACATAATCGCGATGCATTGTTGGGCTAGGCCAAAAACGGTGCGGGGGCATGCGGGGCCGAGTTGTACCACAGTAACTCACTTGCCAGTTGCACTTCCCCACAACCCGCGTTGAATGTGCGACGTGGGGTCGTGCGTGACGTGGGGGTCATGCGTGGGGCGGTTGCTGCCCTCATGCTTCACATCATGTTAAATGGTAAAGAGGCGGCCCGCGCCTTCCCCATAAAAGGGAGGAAAACGCAGATGCACGGCTCATTTACTAGGTGGACTCGGGTCGCGGCCTTCAAGGTGCCCGCGCCCCACGGTCACGGGGTGGAATGTGGTCTCTTGAGTCGTCCTCTTGATTCCGGTTCGCTTGCCACGTGTCGTCCATGCCCCGAGGAGGGTAGGTGGTGGATGCAGAGGTCACGGGCCATAATGTGGAGGCGGGAAATTGGGTCATCGCTGATTGGAGCAGCGGGTTGGTCCCGGTTCCCCGCGCCCCTTAGCAGCCAGATTGGTTGAGCGGGGCAGCCGAGCCTCGGCCCTGCCCCTTTATAAGAAGAAGGGGAGGTGGACTACGTCCTTCGATCCTTCAGCGCTCATCTCCTCCACCTTGACTCCTTTATTCCCTCCGTCATGGCGAGAGGGCGCGCTGGTGCTCTGATGGCGGCAACGAGGGCCTCCGCTCGACAGCGTGCCCTTACTTACCAAGAGCTCGTGGCGGTGCAGCTGGCCGTGATGGGAAGAGGGAGGGAGCGAGGCTAAGGCCGCTGTGGCGCTCGGGGAAGAGGAGGACGGGGCGGCGCTCCGGTTCGCCTTGGCCAGCGGCCCCTCCTCCAATGGAGAGCCATGTCGGAGACCAGCCAGCGTGGCGCTACATGCCTCGTCAGTTCGGACAAGCGTCGAAGCCAGGCGAGGTGGCGATAGCTGGGACGAGCTTCCTTGACATCCCCGATAAAGCAAAAAGGGCACGTCAGCAGCGCATTAAATGCATTTGTCCTACGGTGCCAAGAGATAGAATCGACTACTGTATAGCTTTCCACCTCCTGTGTGCCACTGTGGCAGCCCCTTTGACTATAAAAGAAGGCATGTGGCATACTGAGAGAGGATTCGGATTTTTTGGGACCCTGCATGCTTTGTAGCTAGTCCAAGAACACCAGATAAACATAAACCAGCAGGAGTAGGGTATCACACATCACTTGCGGCCCGAACCTGGATAACCCCCCTGCGTTGATATCTCAATCCTGCTCTTTCCACAGCCCCGCGTCTGCCAACCGTAGCAAAAGGGATTCCTCGTGATCCCATAGGTGTCATTTCCCCCGACACGAGCACTACAACCAAAGTTTCTGTTTTGCACCGCACAAACCAACAAGCAATCTAATCATCCTAAAGGCAAATCTTGGCACATTATTTTTACAATACAATGGAATTGTACAAGGGGATAATTATTTTTGTGAGAATCTTCATGAAAAATTATACATTGTTTCCATGAGCATGAACACAAGTGTTCATGGTCGACCCTCACTTCTCCAGTGCATAACTTTCAAACGCTTCTCTTTTGTGAAAAAGTTTTTATGTGCCCCTCTATTTTTTAAACTTTATAAAAGCAATCAACAGAAAGAAATGACTCTCTAAAAATTCTGGGTTGTCTCCCTGGCATCGCTTTCTTTAAAGCCATTAAGCTAGGCATAAAGTGCTCAAGTAATGAATCAACCCGGATCCCAAGGTATATCAAAGTATAGTAACATTGCCCATTCTCTCTTTTTCTGTCATTTTTCTTTCTTCTTCTTTTTTTCTTTTTATCTTTTTTTCTTTCTTTTCTTTTTTCTTTCTTTTTTATTTCTTTTATTTCCTCACATGGGGCAATGCTCTAAAAAAGGAAGATCATCATACTTCTATTTACTTACAACTCGATACTAGAACAAGATATGACTATATGAATGCCTCCGGTGGTGTACTAGGATGTGTGATGAATCAAGAGTGACATCTATAAAAATGATGAACAGTGGCTTTGCCACAAATACGATGTCAACTACATGATCATGCAATGCAATTGAAATGATGATGCGTGTCATACTAAACGGAATGGTGGAAAGTTGCATGGCAATATATCTCAGAATGGCTATGAAAATGCTGTAATAGGTTGGTATGGTGGCTGTTTTGACGAGGCTATATGGTGGGTTTATAGTACCGGCGAAAGTTGCGCGGTACAAGAGAGGCTTGCAACGGCAGAGGGTGAGAGTGCGTATAATCCATGGGCTCAACATTAGTCATAAAGAACTCACATACTTATTGCAAAAGAACTACGTGCATGCTCCTAGGGGGATCGATTGGTAGGAAAAGACCATTGCTCGTCCCCGACCCCCCCCTCGTAAGGAAGCCAATCAAAAAATATCTCATGCTCCAACTTCGTTACATAATGGTTCACCGTACGTGCATGCTATGGTACTCACAAACCTTAACGCAAGTATTTCTCAAATTCAGAACTACTTACTAGCATGACTATAATATCACCATCTTTATATCTCAAAACAATCATAAGGAATCAAACTTCTCATAGCATTCAATGCACTTTATATGAAAGTTTTTATTATATCCCTCTTGGATGCCTATCATACTAGGACTCAATTTATAACCAAAACAAATTACCATGCTGTTTAGAGACTCTCAAAATAATATAAGGGAAGTACGAGAGTTCATCAATTTCTACAAAATAAAACCACCGCCATGCTCTAAAAAGGTATAAGTGAGGCACTAGAGCAAAATTGCCTAGCTCAAAAGATATAAGTGAAGCACATAGAGTATTCTAATAAATCATGATTCATGCGTGTCTCTCCCAAAAGGTGTGTACAACAAGGATGATTGTGGTAAACTAAAAATCAAAGACTCAAATCATACAAGACGCTCCGAGCAAAACACATATCATGTGGTGAATAGAAATATAGCCTCAAGTAAAGTTACGATAGACGAAGACGAAAGAGAGGATGCCTTCCGGGGCATCCCCAAGCTTAGGCTTTTGGTATCCTTGAATATTACCTTGGGGTGCCTTGGGAATCCCCAAGCTTAGGCCCTTGCCACTCCTTATTCCATAGTCCATCAAATCCTTACCCCAAACTTCACAACACAAAACTCAACATAAAATCTCGTAAGCTCCGTTAGTATAAGAAAATAAAGCACCACTTTTGGTACTGTTGTGAACTCATTCTTTATTTATATTTGTGTAATATCTACTATATTCCAACTTTTCCATGGTTGATACCCCCGATATGAGCCATGGATTCATCAAAATAAGCAAACAATACATAGAAAATAGAATCTATCAAAAATAGAATAGTCTGTAGCGATCTGAATATTTCGAATACTTATATAACTCCAAAAATTCTGAAAAATTAGGACGACCTAAGAATTTTTTTATTAATCTTATGCAAAAAAATCAATATTTTATAATGCTCCTATGATTTTTAACAATTCTAGGTCTGAGCACAAAAGTTTCAGTTTTTCAGCAAGATCAAATCAACTATCACGGTAAGCTATCCCAATGGTCTTACTTGGCACAAACACTAATTAAAACACAAAACCACATCTAACCAGATGCTAGATGGAAAATTTATGGCAAAACAGAACCTAAAAAGCAAAAATAAAAAATAACAATAAAATAGGGTTGCCTCCCAACAAGCGCTATTGTTTAACACCCTTATCTATGCATAAAACACGAATAGATCTAGGTATTGTCTTCTTTGGCATGCAATTCTTCAATTGTTCACTTCTAATTCTTAGTAGATTATTTAATTTTATAAATTATCAAACTCCTAGGCAAGAAAACAATAAATTCATTCATGGAAATGGATTCCTTAATAATATCGAAAGAATCAACGTGAATGAAGGAAATATGCCCTAGAGGCAATAATAAATTTGTTATTTTATGTTTCCTTATTCATGATAAAGGTTTATTATTCATGCTAGAATTGTAGTGATCGGAAACTTAAATACATGTGTGAATACATAAACAAATCGTGTCCCTAGTAAGCCTCTACTAGACTAGCTCGTTGATCAAAGATGGTTAAGGTTTCCTAACCATGGACATGTGTTTTCATTTGATAACAGGATCAGATCATTAGGACAATGATGTGATGGACAAGACCCACCCGTTAGCTTAGCATTTGGTTGTATAGTTTATTGCTACTGCTTTCATGTATGTCAAATACACATCATAAGCTTGCAAGCAAACGACTAAGGAGTTAGTCACGAGGTGATGTATTACAGAACGAGTAAAGAGACTTACCGGTAACGAGATTGAACTAGGTATGAAGATACCGACGATCGAATCTCGAGCAAGTAACATACCAATTGCCAAAGGGATTACGTATGTTGTCATAACGGTTCGACCGATAAAGATCTTCGCAGAATATGTAGGAGCCAATATGAGCATCTAGGTTCCGCTATTGGTTATAGACCGGAGAGGTGTCTCGGTCATGTCTACATAGTTCTTGAACCCATAGGGTCCGCACGCTTAATGTTCGATGACAATTTAGTATTATGTGATTTGGTGACCGAATGTTGTTCGGAGTCCCGGATGAGATCACAGACATGACGAGGAGTCTCTAAATGGTCTAAAGGTAAACATTTATAAATAGGACGATGGTATTTGGATACCGGAAGTGTTCTGGAGGGTACCGGGTACTTATCGGGTCACTGGAAAGGAGTTTCGGGCACCCCCGACAAAGGTAAGGGCCTTATGGGCCAAGTGAGGGAACACACCAGCCCTGGTGTACCCCTATAGAGGCCAACCCTATGACGAGGAGAAGGAAAGAGGGGAGGGCAAGGAAATTCTGGATTAGGATTCCTACTTCCTTCCCTCTCCCCCCTCTTTCCTTCCACCTCAGTTATATATGGCAGGGTGTGTGCGGCTTGGGAGGGACTCCAAGTAGGATTCCTCCTACTTGGGACGCCCCCCCTTGGCTGCTCCCTCTCCCTCCCACCTGTATAAATGAGGGGGGAGGTGCCTAGAACACATAACACCATCTGTTAGCCGTGTGCGGCACCTCCCTCCACAGATTACACCCCCGGTCATATTCTCGTAGTGCTTAGGTGAAGCCATGCGCGGATCACATCACCATCACCGTCACCACGCCGTCATGCTGATGGAACTCATCTACTTCCTCAACACTTTGCTAGATGAAGAGTTCAAGGGACATCATCGAGCTGAACGTGTGGAGAACTCGGAGGTGTCGTACATTCGGTGCTTGATCGGTCGGAATGAGAAGAAGTTCAAGTACATCAACCGCGTTGTCAAACGCTTCCACTTTCGGTCTATGAGGGTACATGGACACACTCCCCCCTCTTGTTGCTATGCATCTCCTAGATAGATCTTGTGTGAGTGTAGGAATTTTTTTGAAATTGCATTCTACGTTCCCTAACAGTGGCATCCGAGCTAGGTCTATGCGTAGATGATATGCACGAGTAGAACACAAAGAGTTTTGAGCGGTGATCACCATACTGCTTACCACCAATGTCTTATTTTCATTTGGCGGTATTGTTGGATGAAGCGGCCCGGACCAAGCTTACATGACCATGTTAATTAGACTGGTTCCACCGACAGACATGCAACTAGTTTTCCATAAAGGTGGCGGGAGGGTGTCTGTTTCTCCAACTATAGTTGAATCAAATTTTATTACAGATGGTCCTTGTTGGAGGTTAAAATAGAAAATTTGATAAATCACCATTGTGGTTTTGATGCGTAGGTAAGAACGGTTCTTACTAGAAGCCCGTAGCAGCCACGTAAAACTTGCAACAACAAAGTAGAGGACGTCTAACTTGTATTTGCAGGGCATGTTGTGATGTGATATGGTCAAGACATGATGTGATATATGTTATTTTATGAGATGACAATGTTTTGTAAAAGTTATCGGTAACTGGCAGGAGCCTTATGGTTGTCGCTTTATTGTATGAAATGCAAACGCCATGTAATTGCTTTACTTTCTCACTATGCATTGGCGATGGTTGTAGAAGCAATAGTTGGCGAGACGAAAACAACACTATGATGGAGATCAAGGTGTCAAGCCGATGACGATGGAAATCATGACGGTGCTTTGGAGATGGAGATCAAAGGCACAAGATGATGATGGCCATATTATGTCACATATTTTGATTACATGTCATGTTTATCTTTTATGCATCTTATTTTTCTTAGTATGGCGGTAGCATTATAAGAGGATCCCTTACTAAAATTTCAAGATATAAGTGTTCTCCATGAGTATATATGCACCATTGTGACAGTTCATTGTGTTGAGACACCACGTGATGATCGGGTGTGATAGGCTGTAACGCCTCGGGCACACCCGCCGGTGGTCATTACTCCTGGCGGGATCTAGACCGGCCCCACAAAACAATACTGGTCTTTTCTGCGCACTTTGTCGTCACTCGTGCGCACCCGGGAGCAACTTCTCGGTCAGTCACCCATCCTGAAGTTACTCCAAGCTAAGCACACTTAACTTTGGAGTTCTGTCTGAATGGTCTTCCGGAAAAGATGGAATTACTTATTGATATGAGTAGTCTATTATCCCTATTAAGCGAGGCTATCACATAGGCTCTACGTTCACATACAATGGGTGCAAGACAATTTTGCACATCCTTAGAATGAGGATAGAATTATAAGATGATCCCTCCACTTAATTTCAAGATAAAAGTGTTCTCGCTGAGTATGCACCGTTGCCAAAGTTCATTGTTTCGAAGCACTACTTGATGATAGGGTGTGATATACTCTACGTTCACATACAACGGGTGTAAGACAGTTTTGCACATGCATAATACTTGGTTAAACTTGACGAGCCGAGCATGTACATACATGGTCTCGGAACACTGGAGACCGAAAGGTCGAACATGAATCATATAGTAGATATGATCAGCATAGAGATGTTCACCATTGAAGACTAATCCATCTCATGTGATGATTGGACATGGTTTAGTTTATTTGGATCACATAATCATTTAGATGACTCGAGGGATGTCTATCTAAGTGGGAGTTCTTAAATAATATGATTAATTGAACTAAATTTATCATGAATTTACTCCTGATAGTATTTGCATATATATGTTGTAGATCAATAGCTCGCGTATAGCTCCCCTATTTTATTTTTTGATATGTTTGTAGAGAAAACTAAGTTGAAAGATGATAGTAGAAATGATGTGAGCTGGGTCCGTGATCTGAGGATTATCCTCGTTGCTGCATAGAAGAATTATGTCCTTGATGCACCGCTAGGTGATAGACCTATTGCAGGAGCAAATGCAGACGTTATGAATGTTTGACAAGCTTGGTATGATGACTACTTGATAGTTTAGTGGACCATGCTTTACGGCTTAGAACCGGTACTTCAAAAACTTTTTTAACGCCACAGAGCATATAAGATGTTCCAAGAGTTGAAATTGGTATTTCAGACTCATGCCCATGTCGAGAGGTATGATACCTCTGACAAGTACTTTGCCGATGGAGGAGAATGGCAGCCAGTGAGCATATACTCAGAATGTCTGGGTAGTACAATCGCTTGAATCAAGTGGGAGTTAATCTTCCACATAAGATAGTGATTGACAGAGTTCTCTAGTCACTATCACCAAGCTACTAGAACTTTGTGATGAACTATAATATGAAAGGGATGATGAAAACGATTCCCGAGCTCTTTGCGATGCTGAAATCGGTGAAGGTAGAAATCAATAAAAAGCATCAAGTGTTTGTGGTTGACAAGACCAGTAGTTTCAAGAAAAAGGGCAAAGGAAAATAAAGGTAACTTCAAGAAGAATGGCTAGCAAGTTGCCACTCCCGTGAAGAAGCGCAAAGCTAGACCAAAGCCTGAAATGAGTGCTTCTACTACAAAGGGAAATGGTCACTGGAAGAGGAACTACCCCAAAAACTTGGCGGATAAGAAGGATGGCAAAGTGAAGAAAGGTATATTTGATATACATGTTATTGATGTGTACTTTACTAGTGTTCATAGTAACCCCAGGGTATTTGATACTGGTTCAGTTGCTAAGAATAGTAACTCGAAACAGGAGTTGCAAAATGAACAAAGACTAGTTGGGCGAGGTGACGATGTGTGTTGGAAGTGATTCCAAGGTTGATAAGATCACCATCGCACACTCCGTCTACCTTTGGGATTAGTGTTGGACCTAAATAAATGTTATTTGGTGTTTGCGTTGAGCATGAATATGTTTATTGTGATACAATTATTCATTTAATTCGAAGAATAATTGTTGTTCTGTTTACATGAATAAAACCTTCTATGGTCATACACCCAATGTATATGGTTTATTGAATCTCGACCGTAGTAATACATGATGAAGCTATGTACCTAGGGTAGGGTCATGGACCTGTCCCAACTGTCCCACCCAAGGACATCTCTAGAAGAAATCACCTTTCAATCGACTTGGTGGTGTTCCACTCGACAGACTCGAAGACACCCGACCAAGAAGCAACCACTCGACCAAGATCCAACCACTCGACAGCCAGGAGAACTAAAGTCACTCCGCACGCTAACGCTCGGTCATTAAATAGCTTTTATGGTCATCATAGCACTTTATTACTAGCGTTACCAGTAACGGCCTGCCTTAATGTACATTGAACCCTTTGTAACGTGGGCTGGCCGGGGTCCTGGCGCACTCTGTATAAGCCACCCCCTCCTCCGAGACAAGGGTTCGCACCTCTGAAACTCATACTCACATAATCTAGTCGACCGCCTCCGGGCTCCGAGACGTAGGGCTATTACTTCCTCCGAGAAGGGCCTGAACTCGTAAACCTTGTGTGCTTACAACTTCTCCATAGCTAAGATCTTGCCTCTCCATACTTACCCCCCTACACTACTGTCAGACTTAGAACCATGACAGTTGGTGCCCACCGTGGGGCAGGTGTTTTAGCATTTGTTGGAGGAGTTGCGACCTTTTCCGACCCGAATAATCATGGTTTTCGGCGGAGTTTCGGTGGAGGGCCGCGAGATCCGTCTCGGCACGCTCACGTTCATCGTCGACGACTCTGCTTGGCTCTAGGAGGCTCCGCTCGATGTGGACGCACTCCCTGCTCGCGGGGCAACGCTCTTTAGCGCGTGCGTCCGTGGCGTTCTCCTGCGGCAACCATCGACCCCCTACCAGTCGGCTCTTGTGTTGTCCTCCCTCCCTGTTTCCCGCCGGCGCAAGCGCTCCGGTCGGTCGAGACTTCAGCGGTGGGTGAGGCATGCGGTGGCACGTCAGTCGGCCACCCCTCAAGTCACGGGATCGAGCCTGACGAATCCCTCTACGGCCTGTTCGACCTATCGACTGGCTCCGCAGAGACCGCATCCGAGTGCGACAACAGCGATCCGGCGGCGGAGGTTCTGATGGTCGATGGAGCACCCAGTCCTCCCGGTTTTCCCCGCACCGACGGAGGTGCGGGTGGAGGCGACCCGTCGTGTCTCCATGAGGAGTATCTTCCCGAGCCTCTCACGTCGCTGCAGAGAGAAGAACTTCGTCGCCGGAACATGGATGCACTACACACTCCTATCATTGGAGAAACCCCCGAGGCTCGCGCCTTGGAGGACGCGCGCCTGGCAAACTTAGCCGAGCACACTCGACTAGAGAACCTCCAGCGAGCACTCGACGAGCGTGCGCGACAACGGGTTCCCGAATCCAGTCGATGTCAGCTCTTCCCACCCCCGCAGGTATATCAAACTCCGATTCAGAATTAAGCAGCTGCGGCCCATATAGCAGAGTCGATTCAGCCTTCCCAGTCGGAGGCTGGCAGAGGCTTACTACAGATCAGAGCGATACTCCGGGCAGCAGGAGATCAGAATTCCGCTGTTTCTCAGTCGCGGAACAGGATTCACAGCAGATCCGTTGCCGCGGTCACGGTCCAGACGGCTCACAGCCCGAGATCACCCCCGAGGCGTGAGGGGCATGGAGACCGGCATGACCAGTATGGGAACCATGAGCAGTATGATCACCGAGTCGATCATGACGGTCGACGTGAGTGCCCACGCCTCCCCCGAGGAGCGGGTTGTATGTGCCTCGCCAGCAGGATGACAGGCGCCCTCATAGTGGTGGGCGAAGGATTCCAGTCGACTCCAGAGGGCCAGGCTTTGATGCGAGATCCATTCTCGTCCAGGGTTTGGTCGACAGGAACAGGGCTCACCGAGAAGGTCAAGACAGAGATGCACCTACCGGCAGCAGAGTACATGTTTTGGGGCCAGAGTGCTTTAGTAGAGCCATCAGGGCCGCTGTGATTCCTCCCAACTTCAGGTTGGCGACTGGAGTCAGTAAGTTCACTGGCGAGTCCAAGCCCGATACTTGGCTTGAGGACTACCGAGTGGCCGTCCAGATTGGCGGCGGCAATGATGAAGTGGCCATGAAGCACCTGCCTCTCATGTTGGAGGGCTTGGCCAGAGCGTGGCTGGACCAGTTAGCACCTAGCAGCGTTTACACTTGGGAGGATATCTCCCGAGTGTTCGTCACCACATTTGAAGGCCTGTGCAAGCGACCGGCAGGGCTGACGGAACCGCGGTCTTGCGTAGAGAAGCCGAATGAAACTTTGAGGGATTACATCTAGAGGTGGATCACGTTACATCACTCGGTGGAGAATGTGCCTGACCACCAAGCAGTTTGTGCCTTCAACGAAGGCGTCAAGTACAGAGAACTAAATTTTAAATTCGGTCGAACCGGAGATATGTCCCTGAATCGGATGATGGAGATTGCCACCAAGTACGCTAATGGTGAAGATGAGAATCGACTCAGGAGTGGAAAGCTCAAGTCGAGTCGCCAATCCAGAAAAAGTCGGTACTATACGCCGAATGAAAAGTCCTATGCGAGTGCACGATGTTCAGAAGCTTACTGGTTGCTTGGCCGCCCTAAGTTGATTCATCTCTCGTCTCGGTGAAAAGGCATTGCCTCTTTACCGATTGATGAAGAATTCTAACAAGTTCGAGTGGACTCCTGAAGCTGACGCAGCGTTCACAGAGCTCAAAGCTCTGCTCTCCACCCAGCCGGTGCTTGCTGCCCCAATCAGCAAGGAGCCTTTGCTGCTTTACATTGCAGCCACAGGACAAGTCGTCAGTATGGTACTTACAGTCGAGCGGGAAGAAGAAGGGAAAACCTTCAAAGTTCAGCGCCCAGTGTATTATATTTCTGAAGTCTTGACCCCATCGAAGCAAATATATCCTCATTATCAGAAGCTCGTATATGGGATTTATATGACCATAAAGAAAGTTGCCCACTACTTCTCTGATCATTCCATTACAGTCGTCAGCGACGCTCCGTTGTCAGAGATCTTGCATAATAGGGACGCAACTGGTCGAGTGGCAAAATGGGCGATTGAACTCCTTCCTCTAGATATCAAGTTTGAGGCAAAGAAAGCTATCAAGTCCCAGGCAATCGCGGATTTCATCGCCGAGTGGATTGAACAGCAACTGCCGACTCAGGTTCACTTGGAGCATTGGACCATGTTCTTTGACGGTTCCAAGATGCTAAATGGTTCCGGCCCCGGAGTGGTGTTGGTCTCCCCCAGAGGAGATAAACTCAGATATGTTCTTCAAATCCACTTTGATTCCTCTAACAACGAGGCAGAATACGAAGCACTTTTATATGGGTTGCGCATGGCCATTTCACTCAGCGTCCGTCGCCTCATGGCCTATGGCGACTCAAATTTGGTGGTCAATCAAGTGATGAAGGAATGGGACGTCAAAAGTCCAGCCATGACTGGTTATTGTAATGCAGTGAGAAAGCAGGAGAAGAAATTCGAGGGGTTAGAGCTTCATCACATACCCCGACTGAAAAATCAAGCAGCTGATGATCTGGCAAAAATAGGTTCCAAAAGAGAAGCCATTCCCAGCAATGTGTTTTTGGAACACATCCACACACCATCAGTCCAGGAGGATCCCTTCACTGAAGAGGCCCCACAACCAAAAAGCGCCACGGATCCGACTGAAGTTGAAGTTCCAGCTGCGGTCGACCTGATCATGGAAGTCTTGGTTATCACTCCCGTCTGGACAGAACCGTACATCGCGTACATCCTAAGGAAAGAACTCCCAGAAGACAAAGAAGAGGCTCGACAGATCGTCCGTCGATCGAAAGCCTTTACATTCATAAAGGGATAGTTATATAGAGAAAGCGCGACTGGGGTCGGCCAGAAGTGTATTACACCAGAAGAAGGTCAGATGATCCTTAACGATATCCACTCGGGACCTGTGGTCATCATGCGTCCTCTCGGACCATTGTGGCTAAAGCATTCCGAGCGGGGTTCTACTGGCCAAGACCCAATGAGATGGCAAAAGAGATAGTCGACAAATGTGAAGGATGTTAGTATTACTCCAATATGCCACACGAGCCCGCGTCAGCCCTGAAAACCATTACACTCGTCTGGCCTTTCACTGTTTGGGGGCTGGACATGGTTGGACCACTGAGAACAGGCAGGAGCGGCTTCACTCATGTGCTGGTAGCAGTCGACAAGTTCACCAAATGGATTGAAGCCAAGCCTATCAAGAATCTTGATGCTTGCACCGCTATCAGCTTCATGAGAGAGTTGATATTCAGATATGGAATTCCACACAGCATCATCACCGACAACGGGTCAAACTTCGATTCTGACAAATTCAGGGCCTTTTGCGCCTCTCAGGGCACCCAGGTCGACTATGCTTCGGTCGCTCACCACCAGTCGAATGGGCAAGCAGAAAGGGCAAACGGCCTAATTCTCAAAGGACTGAAACCCCGATTGATGCGCAATCTCAAGCACGCAACAGGTGCATGGGTCGACGAGCTTCCATCAGTCCTTTCGGGATTGAGGACAACTCCGAATCGATCGACCGGAAGAACCCCATTCTTTCCGGTCTATGGAGCCGAGGCAGTCTTACCGAGTGACCTGCTTCACAACGCTCCCAGAGTCGAGCTCTACTTAGAAGAAGAAGCAGAACAAGCCCGGCAGGACGCAGTCGACCTCCTAGAAGAAGAAAGAGAAATGGCCTTGATTCGATCGACCATCTATTAGCGTCGATTCCATGCCAGAAACTTGAAGAGCCGAGCCTTCCAAGAAGGAGACTTAGTCCTCCGAGTGGATCAGCAGAAACCACACAAGCTCGCTCCTACTTGTGAAGGCCCCTTCATAGTCACCAGAGTCCTCCACAATGGAGCATACCACCTCTACAATGTCGATCGCCAGATTGATGAGCCACGAGCCTGGAATGCGGAGCTACTCCGCCCCTTTTATACTTAAATTCTCACTCGGATGAGATGTAATAAGAAAAACTCCTATAGTTTATTTATCAAAGACAAGAGCGTTATAATTTTCCCAGTGATTATTATTGTTTTTGTTTGCATAAGAAATCACCCAGTGGGTGGCTTAGCTGCGAATCCGCTTCACCAAAGTTTGTAAAAATAGTTTCCTACCGAGTGGCGAGCCAGCCTCCCACTCGGGGGCTTAGCTGCGAATCCATTTCGCCTAAGTTTGAAAAAATCCTATCGAGTGGAGAGCAATCCTCCCACTCGGGGGGTTAGCTGCAGTCCAGTACTCGCCTAAGTTCTCTCACTTAGAGACTTAGCTGCAGTCCGGCACTCGCCTAAGTTTGAAAAATCCTACCGAGTGGAGAGCAATCCTCCCACTCGGGGGCTTAGCTGCAGTACAGTACTCGCCTAAGTTCTCTCACTTAGAGACTTAGCTGCAGTCCGTCACTCGTCTAAGTTTGAAAAAATCCTACCGAGTGGAGAGCAATCCTCCCACTAGGGGCTTAGCTGCGAATCCGTTTCGCCTAAGTTTGAAAAAATCCTACCGAGTGGAGAGCAATCCTCCCACACGGGGGCTTAGCTGCAGTCCAGTACTCGCCTAAGTTCTCTCACTTAGAGACTTAGCTGCAGTCCGTCACTCGTCTAAGTTTGAAAAAATCCTACCGAGTGGAGAGCAATCCTCCCACTAGGGGCTTAGCTGCGAATCCGTTTCGCCTAAGTTTGAAAAAATCATACCGAGTGGAGAGCAATCCTCCCACACGGGGGCTTAGCTGCAGTCCAGTACTCGCCTAAGTTCTCTCACTTAGAGACTTAGCTGCAGTCCGGCACTCGCCTATGTTTGAAAAATCCTACCGAGTGGAGAGCAATCCTCCCACTCAGGGGCTTAGCTGCAGTCCAGTACTCGCCTAAGTTCTCTCGCTTAGAGACTTAGCTGTAGTCAGGCACTCGCCTAAGTTTGAAAAAAATCCTACCAAGTGGAGAGCAATCCTCCCACTCGGGGGCTTAGCTGCAGTCCAGTACTCGCCTAAGTTCTCTCACTTAGAGACTTAGCTGCAGTCAAGCACTCGCTTAAGTTTGAAAAAAATCCTACTGAGAGGAGAGCAATCGTCCCACTCGGGGGCTTAGCTGCAGTCCAGTACTCGCCTAAGTTCTCTCGCTAGAGACTTAGCTGCAGTCCGGCACTCGCCTAAGTTTGAAAAAATCCTACCGAGTGGAGAGCAATCCTCCCACTCGGGGGCTTAGCTGCAGTCCAGTACTCGCCTAAGTTCTCTTGCTAGAGACTTAGCTGCAGTCCGGCACTCGCCTAAGTTTGAAAAATCCTACCAAGTGGAGAGCAATCCTCCCACTCGGGGGCTTAGCTGCAGTCCAGTACTCGCCTAAGTTCTCTCGCTTAGAGACTTAGCTGCAGTCCGGCACTCGCCTAAGTTTGAAAAAATCCTACCGAGTGGAGAGCAATCCTCCCACTCGGGGGCTTAGCTGCAGTCCAGGATTCGCCTAAGTACGAAACACATATCAATCCTCAAGGACGATGAGGGGCAGGTCGACTGCCACCTTCTCCTGGGGAGCTTCGCCACAAATACAATGCGCGATTCATCCCGCTCTACAGCAACGAAGTGCGGGTCGACTGCCACCTTCTCCTGGAGAGCTTCGCCACAAATACAATGTGCGCTCCGTCCCACTCTACAGTAATAGGGTGTGGGTCGACCGCCGCCTTCCCCTGGGGAGCTTCGTCACAAATACAAGACATGGGTCGACTGCTTCCCTCTCCTTCGGAGCTGCGCTGCGAATACAAAAGTTGTCTCGAACGAAGAATGGGTTCACTCAGCAGGAGATTCATAAAGATATTCAATGGTAAACCAAGTTCAGGTAAATTTTAAAGGTTCCAGATCACAAATCGAAGTACTCGGGCATGCAGCCCGAAAAAGTTTAACGGTTACAAAAACCACTCGGCATTCCGAGGCAAATTTAAGGTGGGACATAAGAGTTTGTTCACTCCGCGGGAGGAGGGCTGGCAGGCTCGACGAACTCGTCCAGGTCAACGCCGTCGGCTATCCGAGTGGTTGCAGCGATGAAATTCTCCATAAAGGTTCGGAAGTCATGTTTCTGGGTGTTGGCGACCTTGATTGCTGCCAGTTTGTCCTGTCGCACCTCCTTGCAGTGGACACGAACCAAAGACAGAGCCACGTCAGTGCCACACCGAGCAGCAGACTTCTTCCACTCCTGCACTCGGTCTGGGATTTCATTTAGTCGAGTCATCAGGGACTCAAGATCATTTTGGAGCTCAGCCTCTGGCCAAAGTGCCGGGTCAATCCGCGACATGGCGACCTTCAGTTGAGCCAAGTATTCCACGGCACTGTCGATGCGAGATTCCAGACGGAGCAGATTCATGGCAGTTTCATCTTTCACGGACGAGTTGATTGGATCCAAACCTGGTTTGATCCACCCAGTCTCCTCTTCAAAGTTCTGGCAAAACTCTGCATTCACGATCCAAGGATAAGTCAATTTTCATACACTGAGTCGACACAAAAAAATTAGTCGGAACAGAATGTGCACCTTCAAGCTTGATGAACAACTTCTTGGCAAGACTTCTCAGATAGCTCTCCAGATCATCCCTCCTGCGAGCAATGCCTTCCATTTTCTCACCCTGGACGAGATTCGCCTTCTTCCAGTGTGAGCACTCCTTGTTGGATTCATTCAGAGCGGTCTTCAGCCTGGTATTCTCTTCTTCTAACTGGCCGACCGAAGCCAGCTTCTGTTCGGCCAGAGTGGTCTTGTCGTCAGCCTCCTTACGAGCAGCAGCCAAATCTTGATCCTTCTTTGCCAGAGCTTCTCTTAGTTTTTCTGCAAAGAAATGATGACTGATTTAGGAATAGTAGAAGGGTACTCAAGCCTAAAACTGACCGGTCGACAAACACGTCTTACCAGCGGCGCCGTCTCTGACCTTTTGCAGCTCTGTCCTGGACAGCTCCAAGTCAAGGTTCAGTTGAATCTGCTGCTTCTCCAAGTCAGCAAAGCGAGCTCCAAGACCACAAGATTTCTGAAATCAAAGGGGAGAAGTGATTTTTATAGCAAAAAACAACAAAGTCAATAAATACAAAGACTACGGTCGACTGCCCGCAGTCCACCATAGTCTCGGGGACTACACCCAGTGGGTGCACTTTGCATGCCCCCACCGGTTCTGATCGCACTCGACCGGCCCGCCGAAGTCGAGTCCAAAAAAAGAGAAGGCAGAAAGAGAGAAAGTAGAACTGAGACTACAATCGACTGCCAGCAGTCCACCGTAGTCTCGGGGACTACACCCAGTGGGTGCACTTTGTGTGCCCCCACCGGTTCTGATCCCACTCAACCAGACCGAGTGGAAGAGACAAACTACCAGTTTGGTTTATACATTCGGCAAAATACAAAGACTACAGTTGACTGCCAGCAGTCCACCATAGTCTTAGGGACTACACCTAGTGGGTGCACTCAGCGTGCCCCCACTAGTCCAAAAATTCAATCGACGCACCTAGTGGGTGTACAGATGCAAAGATTTTCGGAAAGAATCGTCAGGTAGCATATCCTAACAGAACAAGCGGCGACCAACTAACCTGAACGTTGCTCTGGAGAGCCGAGCTGGCATCATAGGCGGCTTGGCTGGCATCCCGCACCGTCTTCATCTTCTCCATCATAATGCCCGCCTGGCGTATGGCTTCCCTAGCAGCATTCACCTCGTCCTCTAGGACATGATGGGTCACAAAAACTGAAGGTGGGTCGACAGAGGCCCGAGCAATCAATGAAGAAGGCAAGGCACTCGAAAGTGGCTCGGCGAAGGTAACAGAACCCCGATTGACGTCGCCGGTGTCCTGAACGACTGATTCCGCCCTCGGCATCGACTGTAGCACCTCACTTACAGGAGCTCGCCTATTCTTCCTCGTCAAAGGCCTCTCAGGCTCTTCATCATCATCAGGGAGGTCAATAATATTGGGAGCTGTGCAAAGTTCAATTGCCAAAATCATGTCACCCAATGATGCACATTGTAGTTGAATCGACCGAATAAACATAGTATGGCAGGAATCATACCCGGATTAGAAGTGACCACATCCTCCATCACCTCATCATCATCCCTGTAAGCTGAGGTCCCGGAAGTGCCAGCGCTGACAGTTCCAAAGTTCGTCCAGTTAAAACAAGAAAAACAAACAATGCGGAGCGCCGAGTGAATACAAAGAGAGACACTCACGCGGAGGCAACGGGGATATCAATCTTGATCTTCGGCAATGCCTTCTGAGTGTTTGGCTCTGCAACTTTGGGGTGCTTTGGCGCCTTCTCAGTCAGGGTTGGTGAAGAGATCTGAGGATGCTTCGAAGACTGACCACCCTGAGCAGTTGCCTTGTCGCGGGCACTTGGCCATTCTTGGTCAAGCTTGGATCGCCTCTCCCTGCGAGGGGGCGACTCGACTTCTTCTCCATCACTTGAGTCATTGCTTCCTCCATCCCCTTCACCATCGGAAGTCCACTCGCCACTGTCGCCGCCACTCGCCTTGCCTTCCAGAACTTGCTCTTGCTCCCCGTTGGGCATTGAATACATTTCAATAATGGCCTAAAAGAAAGCAAGGAGAGCAAAGTCAGTCGACGTAATATAGGCAGCTGCGCGAGTGAATTCAGATTACAAGCAAAAAAACTCGGAATCAGACCTGCTCTGGTGCACGAGACTGGTCGAATGGGGAAACTCTCCTGGCTCCCCTGGGATTCTCCTTGTTCCCGGTAATGCCCGACAACCACTTCTCCAGTGTGTCATCGTCGACCTCCTCCGGATGGATCTGAGTGGAGTCTTCAAGACCCGAATACATCCACATCGGATGGTCTCGAGCTTGAAGAGGCTGGATGCGCCACTGAAGGAAGACCTCTAAGAGATCCATACCAGTGACCCCCTAACGAATAAGCTGGACCACTCGATCGACCAGCACCTTCACTTGCGCCTTCTCCTCCAGGAGCACCTTCAAAGGGGAGGCTTTCTCCACTCGGTCCATGGTAAAGGGAGGGAGGCCAGTCGATTGCCCTGGCGTCGACTGGTCTTTACAGTAAAACCAGGTCGATTGCCATCCGCGAACTGAGCCAGGAAGAATCATGGCCGGAAAGGAGCTTTTCTCTCTCGTCTGGATGCCAAGGCCCCCACACATCTAGATCACTTGGGTCCTCTCGTCACTCGGATTAGCCTTTTTCACTGTCTGGGAGCGACAAGTGAAAATATGCTTGAAAAGACCCTAGTGAGGCCGGCAACCCAGGAAATTCTCACACAAAGAAATGAAAGCGGCGAGATAAACGATTGAGTTGGGGGTAAAATGGTGGAGTTGTGCCCCAAAGAAGTTCAGGAACCCTCGAAAGAAAGGGTGAGGAGGCAAGGAAAATCCACGGTCGACGTCGGTGGCAAGAAGGACACGCTCACCCTCCCGAGGTTGCGGCTCAGATTCCTTCCCCGAAAGCCGCGCCGAGTCGTAGGAGATCAGCCCCCCTTCGGCCAGGTCGTCGAGGTCGTCTTGGGTAATCCTCGAGTGGATCCAGTCGCCCTGGATCCAGCCCTTCGGCAGGCCACTCCGCATGGAAGATCCGCCCCAGCTGGTCGCCTTCCCCTTCGACCTCACCGTCGCCTTCATTGCCCGCTCCAGAGCCGCCATCTTCTCCTTCCCCATTGTCACCGGTGAGACGCGTACGGAGCGGTGATGCTGGGGCGAGAACGAGCGCAGCGGAGGGGTGTGAAGAGGAGAAGAGGAAATGGGAACGCACTGTTCGGGAGACTCCGACGCAACGCCTTATATGAGGCCGCTTCCGAGTGGCTGACGGGTAGGCCCAGGTAGCTCTGTCAAATCCCGTAACGATTGCGCGCGTGATACGTGGCGAAAAAGGCGGCGCGGGGATCGAGGCGGCTCCGCTCTATCCCATCCGATTACTGCGGCCTCACCCGTCCACGTGCTTCCCAAAATTCGGATCCCACGAAATCTGTGGGCAGCAAACAACTTGTCAGACCAAAGATCTCCTCCGCACCGTCACTCGAAGCCTTACAAGTAAAGAAATTCACTCAACGAAGAATTAAGAATGGATCAAGGCGACTGAAAAGGAAGTTGCTGTCGTCACTCAGGTCAGTTGATCCGAAACAAGATATGCTCACGGCATGAAAAATGAGTCTAAGAAGTTCTCAACTCCTTCCCCACTCAAACCTCGATCCATTCGGGGGCTAATGATGAAGCTATGTACCTAGGGTAGGGTCATGGACCTGTCCCAACGGTCCTACCCAAGGACATCTCTAGAAGAAATCACCTTTCAATCGACTTGGAGGTGTTCCACTCGACAGACTCGAAGACACCCGACCAAGAAGCAATCACTCGACCAAGATCCAACCACTCGACAGCCAGGAGACCTAAAGTCACTCCGCATGCTAACGGTCGGTCATTAAATAGTTTTTATGGTCATCATAGCACTTTATTACTAGCGTTACCAGTAACGCCCTGCCTTAATGTACATTAAACCCTTTGTAACATGGGCTGGCCGGGGTCCTGGCGCACTCTATATAAGCCACCCCCCTCCTCCGAGACAAGGGTTCGCACCTGTGTAACTCATACTCACATAATCCAGTCGACCGCCTCTGGGCTCCGAGACGTAGGGCTATTACTTCCTCCGAGAAGGGCCTGAACTCGTAAACCTTGTGTGCTTACAACTTCTCCATAGCTAAGATCTTGCCTCTACATACTTACCCCCCTACACTACTGTCAGACTTAGAACCACGACAATACACATATTCATAATATTGATGCCAAAAGATGCAAAGTTGATAATGATAGTGCAACATACTTGTGGCACTACCGTTTAGGTCATATTGGTGTAAAGCGCATGAAGAAACACAATGGAGATGGAATTTTGGAATCACTTGATTATGAATCATTTTATACTTGCGAACCATGCCTCATAGGCAAGATGACTAAAACTCCATTCTCTGAAACAATGGAGTGAGCTAATGACCTGTTGGAAATAATACATAACGATGTATGCAGTCCGATGAGTGTTGAGGTTCGCGTCCGGTATCGTTATTTTATAACCTTCATAGATGATTTGAGCAGATATGGGTATATCTACTTAATGAAACACAAGTTTGAAACATTTGAAAAGTACAAAGAATTTCAGAGTGAAGTGGAGAACCATCATAACAAGAAAAATAAAGTTTCTACGATCTCATTGCGGAGGCGAATATTTGTGTAACGCCCCAGACCGATGTGCTAGGTGTCTTCCAGTTATTCGCTGTTGTTGCCTTGTCATTTTCTTGCGTGTCATGCATCTCATATCATGTCATCATGAGCATAGCATTTGCATACATGTTTGTCTCATGCATCCTAGCATTTTCCCCGTTGTCCGTTTTGCATTCCGGCGCTCCTATGTCCTCGGGCGTCTCCTTTTGCCTCTTTTCGTGTGCGGGCGTTAAACGTTCTCGGATTGGACCGAGACTTGCCAAGCGGCCTTGGTTTACTACCGGTAGACCGCCTGTCAAGTTTCGTGCCATTTGGACTTCGTTTGATACTCCAACGATTAACCGAGGAACCGTAAAGGCCTCGTGTATGTTGCAGCCCAACACCCCTCCAAAGTGGCCCAAAACCCACCTAAACCCCCTCCATCATCTCGGTCGTTCGATCACGATCGCGTGGCCGAAAACCGCACCTCATTTGGACTCTCCTAGCTCCCTCTACCTATATATATGTGCCTTCCCTTGAAAATTCGCGGTTGAAACCCTAACTTCGTCCTCCTCGCGCCGCTGGACGAAATCCTCACCGCGCCCGGACATGTCCAGCCGCCGCCCCGGTGAATCCTGCGCTGCCACCTCATCCCGCTGGCTTTCTCTCTCCTCCGCGGCCTGCCCAGGCCCGGGGCAAGCCCGCCGAAGCCCATCGGGGCCCGAGGCCACACCCGTGAGAGCCCGCATCGCCGGTCTGCGCGCCGCCGCCGCGCCCTTTGCCGGACTCCGCCGGAGCCCCCGACGACTCGCGGCGTTCGTCATCGTGTCGCGCGCCACTCGAGGCACTTTGCCGCCGTCTGCCCGCTCAGGCCCGCGCCCTAGCGCCGCTCCTCGCCACCGGCCGCCGCACCTCGCCACTCCTCGCCACCGGCCGCCGCCGCCATGGAGCCGCCGCCTCGCCGCCGCTGCCGACGACCTCCACCGGCGCCGCTACTCTCCAGAGCGCACGCCACCGCTGCCCTCGCCGCGGATCCGGTCGGGCCGGAATGGATCCGGCCGTCCCCGACCTCCCAGGCACTGCCTCGCGCCTCCCTGTAGTCTCCCGCATCTCTGACGGCTCCTCCGGTGATTCTCGAAGAATGTGCATGAACCCTAGATCTGGAGAGGTTGAGTTTTGCCCCAGTCCCAGTAATTTTAAGCATTGTTCATCGCATCATAACTCTGCATCCGTGGCTCCATTTTGGGCGTGTAGCATATGAAATTGTTCGTCTTGATGAGTACTTCATTTCATTCAATTGCACCATTTTCATTTGAGTTCATCTTGATGCCCTAAATTCTGTTGCAAGAGTGCTAGTTTATATTAGTTTCAGATTCTTAGCAGTAATTGGTCATTTGTCATTTTTTCCATGATTAATGTGTGCCTCCTATGAACTTGAGCCCTACATGTGATTTGAAGTATGCCATGCCATCTTTACAGGGGTGTATGCCATGTATTTTTGCGATCTCTGTGGTGACTAGCAAAAGTATGCAAAGTAGCTCTCGTAATGTTGCTGATTTCGGGGACTTAGAAATCTTCCAAGTCTTTGCCTTGTTAATATTTTTATGCCATGTATTCATGTTGCTACAGAGTGATCCATGCCTCTTTTGAGCATGATCAGTAAGGATGTTTTGTAGATATTGTTGTGATCTATCCATCCATGTCTTTGTTTTCAATTATGGGGCACCCTAGCTTGACTGAATCGAGCTCTACTTTTGCTATAAAATGTTCCTGGCAAAATGTTTACATGTTAAGCATTTTTGCCGAGGTTGTTCTAGTTTATCCATGCATGCTATGAGGTTGTTCTTGCCATGTTTAGCTCCAATGCCATGTGTACTTGCTGGGTGTATGCTTAGTTTTTCATGCAATGCCTTTTGGTGAGTGCATCGAGCCCGTAAACATGCCTACGTGAATCTTTTTTGCCATGTTCCAGTTTTCTACTAGTTCTGAATCTATTAACGAAAGTTGTTATGTTCACATGGTTGCCATTGTATTTTCCGATCCCTTTTGGCTTATGGTCAGTAAGGGACTTTTGTTGTATGCTTTGAGTAGCTTCATGCCATGCCTTTCTTTGCCATGATATGTTCATGTAGCATGTTGTTATCTTGCTCTAAACATAGCTTCCTGATGTTAAATTCTTGACATGTTGTTTTCAATAAGTCTGTAACCTGATATCTTTTGCACTTTTGCCATGCTTGTTTGAACCTGCTATTGTGTGATTTAGCCGTTTTTCAGTGTTCATCTTTTGTCAAGCATCTTGAGTGGATGCCTGCCATGTGATTTGTTGCTATGCTAGAGTGCAATAGCTTATCTTTCTTGATGCATTTAGATGGCCTCGTGCTGTTAATCGCATATCTGTGCCATTATTGTTTTGCTTGCCATTTGCAAACCGTGCATCCGATTGTGGTGATCTTTATATAGATTTCGACCGAAATCAACTCATCTTTCTAGTGGCACTCTTGGTTTTCCAAGTTGAGGCCAGGTTCAATCTTTCCTTTCCGAAACATGCATATGCATCGCATATCACGTCCTACATATCATGCCATGTTTTGCATCATGTTGTTTGTGCATTGCACGTGGTTGATTGTGTTCTCCTTTGCTTGTGTTCTTACCTTGGGTAGAGCCGGGAGACGAGTTCGTGATCGAGGACCCATTGATTATGCCTACGAGGTTCAAGCTTTCGTCTTCTCGGAGAACTTTGCAGGCAAGATGACCATACCCTCGAAATCACTTCCATCTTTGCTTGCTAGTTGCTCGCTCTTTTGCTATGCCTATGCTGCGATACCTACCACTTGCTATATCATGCCTCCCATATTGCTAAGCCAAGCCTCTAACCCACCTTGTCCTAGCAAACAATTGTTTGGCTATGTTACCGCTTTGCTCAGCCCCTCTTATAGCGTTGTTAGTTGCAGGTGAAGATTGGAGTTTGTTCCTTGTTGGAACATGGATATTGGTAGGGATATCACAATATCTCTTATTTAATTAATGCATCTATATACTTGGTAAAGGGTGGAAGGCTCGGCCTTATGCCTGGTGTTTTGTTCCACTCTTGCCGCCCTAGTTTCCGTCATACCGGTGTTATGTTCCTTGATTTTGCGTTCCTTACGCGGTTGGGTTATAATGGGAACCCCTTGACAGTTCGCCTTGAATAAAACTCCTCCAGCAAGGCCCAAACTTGGTTTTACCATTTGCCACCTAGCCTTTTTTCCCTTGGGTCGGCCAACCCAAGGGTCATCTTTATTTTAACCCCCCCCGGGGCCAGTGCTCCTCTGAGTGTTGGTCCAAACTAGTCCTTTGCAGCGCCCCCTCGGGGAAACTCGAGGTTTGGTTTTAGCTGTACGGAGCGCTCATTCGGTGTGCCCTGAGAACGAGATATGTGCAGCTCCTATGGGGATTTGTCGGCACATCTGGGTGGCTTTGCTGGTCTTGTTTTACCATTGTCGAGATGTCTTGTAACCGGGATTCCGAGCCTGATCGGGTCTTCCTGGGAGAAGGAATATCCTTCGTTGACCGTGAGAGCTTGTGATGGGCTAAGTTGGGACACCCCTGCAGGGTTTTGAACTTTCGAAAGCCGTGCCCGCGGTTATGGGAAAATGGGGATTTGTTAATGTCCGGTTGTAGAAAACCTGAAACTTATCTTAATTAAAATGCATCAACCGCGTGTGTAGCCGTGATGGTCTCTTCTCAGCCGAGACCGGGAAGTGAACACGGTGTTGGAGTTATGCTTGAACGTAAGTAGTTACAGGATCACTTCTTGATCACGTCTAGTTCACGACCGCGCTTTGCCTTCTCTTCTCGCTCTCTTTTGCGTATGTTAGCCACCATATATGCTAGTTCTTGCTGCAGCTCCACCTCATACATTTTCCCTACCTATAAGCTTAAATAGTCTTGATTGTGAGGGTGTGAGATTGCTGAGTCCCCGTGACTCACAGATTACTTCAAAACCCAGTTTCCAGGTGCCGTTGATAACGTGCAGGTGACGCAACCGAGCTCAAGGAGTAGCTTGATGAAGATCTCGTTCTTTGTGTTGTTTCGTTCCTAATTGATCAGTAGTGGAGCCCAGTTGGGGCGATCGGGGATCTGTAGCATTAGGGGTAGTCTTCTTTTATTTGGTTCCGTAGTTGGACCTTGATTGTATCTGGATGATGTAATGCATTATTCATGTATTGTGTGAAGTGGCGATTGTAAGCCAACCCTGTATCTCTTTCTTATTCAGTACATGGGATGTGTAAAGATTACCCCTCTTGCGACATTTCCTTCAATGCGGTTATGCCTCTAAGTCGTTCTCCGACACGTGGGATATATAGCCGCATCGGGGGTGTTACAATTTGAGTTACAAGTTTGGCCTTCATTTAAAACAATGTGGAATAGTTTCACAACTGATGCCACCTGGACACCACAGTGTAATGGTGTGTCCGAACATCGTAACCGTACTTTATTAGATATAGTACGATCTATGATGTTGTAACACCCACAATGCGGCTATATCTCCCATGTGTCGGGGCATGACTTAGAGGCATAGCCGCATGGTAGTTTTGTCGCAAGAGGGGTAATCTTCACACTTTCCCATGTACTGAATAGAAAGGGATAAAGAGTTGGCTTAAAATCGCCACTTCACACAATACACAAATAATCCATACATCATCCAAATACACTCAAAGACCGACTACGGTTAAAACCAACAGAAAAGGAAGATAAACCCCAAACGCTAGATCCCCTAACGTCCCAACTGGGCTCCACTACTGATCATCAGGAAATGAAACAAAGTAACGACCCAGATCCTCGTCGAACTCCCACTTGAGTTCGGTAGCATCACCTGCACTGGTATCCTCGGGACCTACAATTGTTTGGAAGTATCCGTGAGTCATGAGGACTCAGCAATCTCACACCCGCGATATCAATACTATTTAAGCTTATGGGTTGGAGAAGGTAGTAAGGTGGAGCTGCGGCAAGCACTAAGCATATATGGTGGCTAACATACGCAAATAAGAGCGAGAAGAGAAGCAACACAAAGGTCGAGAATCTAGAAGTGATCAAGAAGTGATCCTGAAACTACTTACGTTCAAGCATAACACAAGACCATGTTCACTTCCCGGGCTCCGCCGAAAAGAGACCATCAAGGCTACACACACGATTGATTCATTTTAATTAAGTCAAGTGTCAAGTTATCTACAACCGGATATTAAAATATTCCCATCTGCCACATAAACATGGGCACGGCTCTCGAAAGATTATACCCTGCAGGGGTGTCCCAACTTAGCCCATCACAAGCGCTCACGGTCGATGAAGGATATCCCTTCTCCCGGGAAGACCCGATTAGTCTCGGAATCCCGGTTACAAGACATTTCGACAATGGTAAAACAAGACCAGCAAGCCGCCCGATGTGCCGACAAATCCTGATAGGAGTCGCACGTATCTCATTCTCAAGGCACACCAGATGGGCCAGATGTCGGGTTGGCATAGACCCTGGTTGCCCAGGGGGCGCCGGACATCGCCCAGTTTGGACCAACACTCAGAGGAGCATTGGCCCGGGGGTTTAAAATAAAGATGACCCTTGAGTCCGCGGAACCCAAGGGAAAAAGGCTTAGGTGGAAAATGTTAAAACCAAGGTTGGGCCTTGCTGGAGGAGTTTTATTCAAAGCGAACTGCAAAGGGGTTCCCATAACACCCAACCGCGTAAGGAACGCAAAAACAAGGAACATAACACCAGTATGACGGAAAATAAGGCGGCAAGAGTGGAACAAAACACCAGGCAAAAGGCCTAGCCTTCCACCCTTTACCAAGTATATAGATGCATTAAATTAAATAAGAGATATTGTGATATCCCAACATATCCATGTTACAACATGGAATAAACTTCAACTTCACCTGCAACTAGCAACGCTATAAGAGGGGCTGAGCAAAAGCGGTAACATAGCCAAACAACGGTTTGCTAAGAACGTGGGTTAGGAGCTTGACATGGCAATATGGAAGGCATGATGTAAAAAGTGGTAGGTAGCGCGACATAACGATAGACCGAACAAATAGCAAGCAAAGATAGAAGTGATTTCGAGGGTATGGTCATCTTGCCTGCAAAGTTCTCAGAGTTGTCGAAAGCTTGATCCTCGTTAGCGTACTCAACAGGTTCCTCGTTCAAGTACTCGTATCCCGGCTCTAACCAAGGCAAGAACACAAGCAATGGAACAACAATCAATCACGATCCAATGCACAAGCAACATGATGCAATACATGGCATGATATGCAAGATATGATATGCAATGCATATGCGTGCTCCGAAAGGGAAAGAATGATCAAGGCATCAACTTGGCAAACCAAGTATTCCTCTGGAAAGATGAGTTGATTTCGGTTGAAGTCGATATAAAGATCACCGGTAACGGATGCACAGTTTGCAAATGACAAGCAAAACAAGAATAACCAAAAACTGCGATTAACAGCAGGATGGCACATAGAATGCAACAAGAAACTAAGCTACTGCACTCCAACATAGCAACAAAGCATATGGCAGTGATGTACAAGAGATGCTTGACAAAACATGAACACTGAGCTATGGCTAAATCACACTAGAACTAGTTCAAACAAGCATGGCAAAAGTGCAAAAGATATCAGCTTCACAGATTTGGTGAAAATACTAACATGTCAAAAACAACATCAGGAAGCACTGTTTAGAGCAAGAAAACAACATGCTAAAGAACATATCATCGCAAACAAAAACATGGTATCATTCTACTAAATGCATAGATCAAAATTCCCTTAGAGAACATTAGCCAAAAAGGCACAGAAGATATGATGGCACCCATGTAAACATTGCAAGTTTCATTAATGGTATCAGACTTGGCATAAAAACAGAGCATGGCATAAATAGATTCATGATAGCAAATTTGCGAGCTCATGCCACTCATCACAAAGCATTGCATGACAAAAAAAAGCATACAAACAGTAATAAGACATGTTCATGAAGCTAAACATGGCAAGATCAAGTTGATAGGATGCATGTATCACTAGCAAAACACATGGCAATTTTGATTAACATGTTAACAATCTGCCAGGAACATTTTATAGTAAAAGTAGAACAAGAAAAAGACATGCTACAACACTCCATAATTGCAACCAGGGGCATGGAGGGATAGAGCATAACCACATGTTCGAAACATCCTTACTTAAGTATCTCAAAATAAGCATGGATCTCATGGTAGCATCAAGTTTACATGGCATCAAAATAACAGCAGGAAAAAGACTTAGCAAAGTCCTAAGTCCCTGAAAACAGCAACATGACGGAGCCTAGTTTGCATGCTTGTTCTAGTCACCACACAGATGACAAAAATACAAGACTTGAACGTCTATAAAGATGGCATGTTGTAGTTCAAAAGACATGTAGACCTCACGCTCATAGAACGCACACATCAAATGCAACAAATATGACAAATCACCATGATCCGATAAGTACCAGCAGTTAACATTTTATAGCACTCTTGCAACAACTAAAACGGCATCAAAATGGACAGTAACATGCATGGAAATACTTCTAACATGAAGAGCTCAACGAGACGAACATTTTGACATATCATATGCATGATTTGGAGCCAAAGTCATCGAGATAAGGCATGATGAAGTAGGCATGAACATAAAACAAAGATTCGGGACAGGCGATTTTACCCTCCGGATTCCAGATCTAGGGTTCCGGGCATGGTCACCGAGGTTCACCGGAGCAGAAGTGGACGGCGGCCGGAGAACTGGTCGGAGAGGGAGAGGATGATGGAGAGGCGCGGGGGTCGCTGGAGAGGGAGCCCCCCGGAGTAGGACTGGCTGGATCCAGGCACCGCGGCGGCGGACACGGCAGGGCGGAGGCGGCGCCTATCGGTGGCGGAGAAGACAGGCGGCGGCAGATGCGGTCGCCGGCGAGCGGAGCTGGGTGGCTCGGGCGGCGCGTTGACCACCCGGATGGCAGCGAGAGGAGGCGCGGGCGGCGAAGGGAGTGGCCCCGCGCAGGGGCGGCGGTGCCGAACCGGGCTGGGAGGGCCTCCCGGGGACCCGGCGGGCTGCGGCGGCGGGGAAGATGCGGGCGACACGTGGCTATGCCTCACTGGTGCGCGGCGGCGGCGCAGGATGTTCGGCGGGGGTCGGACATGTCCGGTGGCGGCGGGGAAGATTTCTAGGGTTTCATCTACGTGAGAATTTCAGGGAGGGGCACATATTTATAGGTAGATGGAGGTAGGAGTGTCCAAATGAGGTGTGGTTTTCTCCCACACGATCGTGATCCGATGGCGGAGAACATGGACATGGTTTAGATGGGGTTATTGAGCTATTTTGGAGGGGTGTTGGGCTGCAACACAAAAGGGCTTTTGCGGTTACCCGGTTAACCGTTGGGGTATCAAACGGGCTCCAAATGGAACGAATTTTTATAGGCAGTCTACTGGTGGTGTACCAAGGCCACTTGACAAATCTTGGACCATTCTGAGAATGTATAACTCCCACTCATGAAAAGAGACAAGAGGGGTGCGCCGGTTGCACGGGGAAGATGCTCGGATGCATGAGACAAACACGAATGCAAATGCGATGCACATGATGACATGATATGAAATGCATGACATGAACAAAATGCAAAACAAAAGACAAAACCCAACCACGAAGGGAATCTCATAACTTAAAGCCGAAAATGGCAAGAGTTGGAGTTACAAATATGGCAAGTTACATCCGGGGTGTTGCAACACTCCACCACTACAAGAGGATCTCGTCCCGAGATCTAGGACTGAAAGAACTCCGAATGTTGGGAACGGAGGTGATCCTTGCGCCCCCAGGTGGCTTCTCGGTCGGAATGGTGTGACCACTTCACTATCGGGAATTTGATTAACTTGTTGCGAGTCTTGCACTCGGTTTCTTCAATAATAGCAACGGGATGCTCATGATAAGACAGATCTTCTTGGAGATCAATCTCTTCGAAGTTGATAGTGCGCTCAGGAGTCTTGAAGCACTTGCGAAGCTGTGACACATGAAACACATCGTGCACATTTGCAAAATTGGACGGAAGCTCAAGTTGATAGGCGAGGTCTCCTCTTTTGCCAATGATCTTGAAGGGACCCACGTATCTAGGGGCAACCTTCCCTTTGATACCGAAGCGACGAGTACCTTTCATTGGAGAGACACGAAGGTAGACATGGTCTCTGATCTCGAAAGCCAACTCACGGTGCTTGTTATCATAGTAACTCTTCTGGCGCCATTGCAGGGATTTGAGATTTTCACGGATGACTTTACACATTTCTTCAGCTTCTGTGATTAAGTCGTCGCCAAGAAATTGGTGTTCACCAGTCTCTGACCAATTAAGAGGAGTACGTCACTTTCTGCCATAGAGAAATTTCAAATGGGGCCTTGCCCGAACTCGCTTAGAAGCTGTTGTTGTAGGAGAACTCGGCATATGGAAGACAATCCTCCCTCTTCATACAGAAGGGAATGACACAAGCCCTGAGCATATCTTCAAGGATTTGATTGACTCGCTCAACTTGGCCACTTGTTTGAGTGTGGAAAGCTGTGCTGAAGCAAAAGTTGGTGCACATGGCCTTCTGGAAGGAGTCCCAGAACTTGGAGGTGAAAATGCTTCCACGATCAGAATATATCACTTGCAGAATATCGTGCAAGGAGACAATCCTGGAGGAGTATAGCTCTGCCAACTGAGCTGCTGTGACAGATTCTTTGATTGGAAGGAAATGAGCCACTTTTGTAAGCTTGTCTATGACAACGAAAATAGCATCATTTCCATTCTTGGACTTGGGAAATCCAGTCACAAAGTCCATTTCGATATGGTCAAACTTCCATTCTGGAATAGCAAGAGGTTGGAGGAGACCAGCTGGTCGTTGGTGTTCTGCTTTCACTCTTTGGCAGACATCACATTCACTCACGAATTGAGCAATTTCTCGCTTCATTCGAGTCCACTAAAACGACTGCTTGAGTTCATGGTACATCTTCATACTTCCAGGATGAATGGATAGAAGGGAATTGTGCACCTCGTTCATAATGACTTTGCTTAGATCACCTTTAGGAACCACAATCCGGTCCTCTAAGAATAGAGTGTCTTTGTCATCAATGCGATAGCACTTGTATTTGGCTTGGCTCTTGGCAATCCCATGTTTCACCTTCTTCACCATGGTATCAAGAAGTTGTGCCACACGAATTTGATCTTCCAAAATAGGATAGACTTGGAGGTTGGCAAGAAAGCCTTGAGGAACAACTTGGTGGTTTAGTTTGTGGAAAGCTTCACAAAGGTCCGGCTGGAAGGGCTTGAGAACTAAGCTGTTGCAGTAAGCCTTCCTGCTCAAAGCATCTGCAATCACATTGGCCTTGTCTGGAGTATATTCAATACTCCGATTGTATTCTTGAATCATTTCGACCCATCGAGTCTACCTGAGGTTGAGGTTGGGTTGAGTGAAGATGTATTTGAGGCTCTTATGATCTATGAAGATGTCCACTTTCCTTCCCAACAAGAGATGTCTCCACGTTAATAATCCATGAACAACTGCTGGCAACTCAAGATCGTGAGTGGGGTAGTTCCTTCCGTTGGGCTTCAACTGGCGAGAGGTATAAGCCACAACTTTCTTCTCTTGCATTAACACAGCGCCGAGAGCTTGCAAGGAAGCATCACAGAAAACTTCGAATGGCTTGGATTCATCATAAGGAGTCAAGACAGGAGTCGTGACCAGCTTCTCTTTGAGGGTGTTGAAAGCAATGTCACACTCACGCATCCAGACATACTTGACATTCTTCTGGAGGAGGTTGGAAAGAGGCTTTGCAATCTTGGAGAAACTCTCAACGAATCTTCGACAATACCTTGCAAGCCCAAGAAAACTGCGGAACTGCTTGATATTCTAAGGAGGTTCCCAATTCACAATTGCAGACACCTTCTTGGCATTAATAGCGATGCCCTTGGCGGAGATGATATGACCAAGGTAAAGAACTTCGTCAGGCCAGAACTCACACCTGGAAAACTTCGCATACAATTGATGCTCTCTGAGCTTGTCGAGCACCAATCTCAAATGCTTGGCATGATCCTCCTTATTCTTGGAGAAGACCAAAATATCATCGAGATACACCACGACGAAATCATTTGTGTAAGGGTTGAAGATGAAATTCATCATGTGTCAGGACCCCGATTCCAAGTCACATCGATCTAGCCGGTAACACTTCACATCACTTTGCGGCCTCACGCACGGTATTCCCACGGGTGTCGCCTTACCATGGCCCGGGACCGTTTGCGCCTTTTGGCTCACGTATATGATAGTGTCGCTAGCATCCATATGACAGGGAACCCGGGCCGACATGGCTAGTCGTGAACCCGAAGCGGCACCAACCTATGGGGACAGGCATACATGAATCACATCGAGCATGTCGGTCAGCAGGGTGTGAATCCGGGCTGTAGCACTGGGCTAACAGGACTCCGAGAACCCGGGCTGTAGCAGGCTAGGCAGGACTCCAGATGTCACCGCGTGACATTTCCCCGAAGGGACAGACACAGGAACGAAGTGAAACACATGCCGGCCAGTCAAGTGTCCTGAGCAGTACTGCTGGGCTAACAGGACTCCGGTGAACCGGGCTGTAGAGGACTACTATGGCTCATGGAAGCACTAGACTACATTTCCCCATAAGAGAGGCTGCCAAGGATAAACAACTAGATTGTCGGATCCCACACATACCAAGCATTTCAATCATACACACAATATGCTTGATATGTGTAAATACAACATGGCATGACAACATAACTCTACAACTCAAGTAATTATTCATTAGGCTCCGAGGAGCGAGATATTACAAACATGGGTCTCATGACCCAACAATCATAGCATACAAATCAAAGCACATGCGAAAGCTTAACATGTCTGAGTACAGACATCTACAAATGAAAAAGGCTGAGAAATCTGACTATCTACCAGATCCTGCCGAGGGCACAAGATCGTAGCTGAGGTATCAAGCTAAACGTCGAAGTCCACGCGAAACTACTAGCGAGACTGAAGTCTCTCTACAAAACATAAATTAAGCAAACGTGAGTACAAAAGTACTAAGCAAGACTTACATCAGAACTAGCTACATATGCATCGGTATCAACAGGGGGGTGGTGGAGTTTAACTGCAGCAAGCCAGCTTTGACTCGGTGGCTATCTTAAACTACGACTGCAAGTATCTCTTTTGAGGTGGCGCACACGAGTCCACATATTCACCATATCAATACACCACTATGGATCCGCTCCCGTCTCCCTACGAGAACGCCATCCATAGCACTCACGCTTATCTTGTGCATTTTAGAGTATCCACTTTCATTTGTCTATGAACTATTATAGGCAACCTAGAAGTCCTTTACTGCGGACGTGGCTATTCGAATAGTTTGATACCCTGCAGGGGTATACTTCATCACACATGTTTCCACCACTTAGCGTCTGCACACGACATGTGCTCGGCAGACTTCAAGCGAAAGCCGACGTGGGTGTAGAGCACGACCTGACTAACCGCACAAGTCTCTAGTCCAGGTTTATCGCCTATTCGGGTTCCATCCGTGAGGAGATCCGGCCGGAGTTTCGCTCACAACCCCAAACGATGTGTGCAGGGTTCCCGAGACACCAAACGTGTGCCTGGTACACCGTACCACGGTGTATCTACCGCATCATAGCCCACCCCTAGGGTCAGCGCTACGCACGGCCGCCAACACATATCCTATAAACACTAGAAACTAGTTGCAACTCCTGGACAGAGGACGAGAGGGGTCAGTAAGTCGAGCGGGGTCATATTTTAGGGCCCAATGTGTGGTAGTAGTTGTTTCATGGATCACAAACACAGAACTCAGTTCCTAAGGACGGCTTCAATGAAACAACCCACCATGTACTCCTACATGGCCTCTCATCGATACCTTTACCAAATCGTGTTCACACACTTAGCTCACACAAAGTAGGGCATGTTCACAACTTTCCAATTCATTCCCGATGAATCAGACCTGACACAACTCGAAGCAATAGCAGGCATGACAAGCAAAAATGAACGAGTAGGCACATCAGGGCTCAAACAACTCCTGCTCATGCTAGTGGGTTTCATCTATTTACTATGGCAATGACAGGTCATGCAAAGGAAAGGGGTTCAACTACTGCAGCATGTAACAGTTGAATCGTTATTGTCCTAATGCATTAAAAGAGAGCAGGAGCGAGAGAGTGGGTTTGTATCGGAATGAACAAGGGGTTTTTGCTTGCCTGGCACTTCTGAAGATAGTATAGTTCTTCATTGGTGTCATCGAACTCATCGTCGGGATATGCCTACCGAGAGGGGACAAGCACCGGCTATAGAGAAGAACACAATCAATGCAAATGCGAAAATATGATGCATGATCATGACATGGCAATATGCTATGATTTGAGCTAATGCAACTAAAACCAGATTAAATGAAGTTGGTTTGAACCAAAGACTCAAATTCAACTCCATATGTGATTATTTAAATGCCACTTGTTTGATTTGACCTGATCAGCAGGCATAAGTTGTTCAAACATGCATGATAATGCCATAAACAGATTCTTTGGATTTTACTGATCATTTTTCATATATAACTTATTTCATTTGGAGTTACGGTTGATTTACTATGAATTTTAGAAGTTTAGGCAATTTCCGGGAATTTCCTGTAAAAGAATAAATCCAGAAAAGAGTTATTGCGTCAGCATGACGTCACGGTGATGTCAGCGGTCAATGGGCGCGGTCCAGGTCAACCCTGACCAGTGGGACCCACTGGTCAGTGGTTAGTTAACTAACTAAATTTAGTTAGCGTTAAACTAATACTAATCCTAGTTTAGTTAGTGGCCTGGGGCCCACATGTTGGTGAGCCAGGGGAGGTCAAACCCCTGGTCAGCTGGGTCAAACTCACCGGAGTTGACCCGCGTGTCGTCGCCGGCGACACCAGAGA
This sequence comes from Triticum urartu, assembly GCF_003073215.2. NCBI lineage: Eukaryota > Viridiplantae > Streptophyta > Magnoliopsida > Poales > Poaceae > Triticum > Triticum urartu. The sequence goes on along the minus strand of NC_053023.1, from coordinate 223,548,535 downwards.
CGGCGGAGGGCGTCGGAAAAGCTCCTCCGGCGACCAAATTAGCGGCCGCGATGCTCTATGTGACGAGGAGACTCGTCCGCGTCCCGTGGTGCTCACAGCAGCAGCTCTAGTGTCCTAAAACGACGGCGGCGGCGACTTTCCAAGCGACCGGAGCTCGGGTGTTTGCGGAGACGGCGCTGCAGTGTGCAAACGACTGCAGCGTGGCACTGGGAGACTCTACGCGCGGCGGTGAGCATGTTGGGCGCACGCCCGGGACCAAATGGTCACCGGAACGTCACCGGCGACGAGCGCTGGCGGCGGCGCGTTTCGGCCGCGGTGGGGAACGGAGCTAGGGGACGAGGGCGAACGCTAAAGAAGAGGGGAAAAAGAGAGGAGCTCACGGCGGAGTCGATGAGCAGGTCAGTAGCTCGGGGGAGGCGTCGGAGCGAGCGGGGCGGCGAGAACGATCTCCGGCAGGCGCGGTGAAGATGAGGTCGAAGACGACGTTGCAGAGCTCCCGCGGTTGAATGGGTTGGCATAGACGATGCAGGAGTGGACAACGGTTCTTCTGGACGCATTGCGGGACGAGGGGTGGATGGTGGCTGTGGCTACGGCGAGCGGCGGCAACGGTGGTGTTCGGCCATGCGCGTGAGAGAGAGACAGAGGGGAGGAGGAGCACGGGGAGAGTGAGAGAGAGCCGGAGGGGTTGCGTGGTGCCCTTAGCCAACTCCAGGCGGTCGGCGGCAAGCAGGAGGTGGCGAGCTACGGGCGCGCGCGCGTCGGGCACACGCTCTGCGTCCGACTGGCGCGAGGTGGAAGACGCCTCTGCCCTGGTGGGCTGGGCCGGCCTACTAGGCCACTAGGTAAGGTTTTTGTCTTCCTGTGCTTTTCTAATTATGTTCTGTTTTTCTATTTCTTCTGTAGTTTCAGGGCTTTATTAAAAATACTTAGGCACACTCAAAAATCATGAAACTTTCTCAAGCCCACTGTTTGGAATATATCCAACAGTAAACACTTAAGTTTATGATTATTTGGACATTTAAAATATTTTATAGCATTTAAATGTCCAAATGAAAATAACATATGATTTAATCCAGTGACCTTATGATGTCCTAGAAAAGTGTGCACCATTTTTGTCAGCGGTTCCAGAACAAGGCAAAGATGATGAACATTTTTGAAGGGCAAACCAGGTTCATTGAAAATATTTTTATTTTGATCCTAATTGCATTTCATTTGGTGCTAGGGTTTGTCATCCCCATTTAAAATTTCAAACAAATAAAGACATGATGCATGGATGATTATGAAATTAATTGCAAACAAACTCTAGGGCTGTGACAACTCACCCCCACTAAACAGGAATCTCGTCTCGAGATTCAAGATGTGAGGTAAGGGAACGGAGGGGACACAAACTAACACGGTCTTCATGATCCAGGTTGCACTTCATAAGAACGTTGACATGATCACCATCTTTGTCTCGATGTCTTGCTCTGAGAACTCCAACTAACATGACAATGAGAGGAAAGGGAAAACTCCAGAAGGATCAATTTTCTCGAAGATCGAACAACTCAGGATCAACTCATGGAGTGAGACATTCAAACATCTCCCAAGCTGAGACGCGAATCACACATTAGGAGTGATGGAAAGAGGTAGATGAGAAGGTTCTACTGGGTAGGCAAAAATCTCACGCTGAAGAGGGTGGGGGTAAGATCTCAAGATAGCGATGAAATAATCGCCATGATTCCATAATGGGGCACCTTAGGGGAGCCGACTCGTATAATTATTCCCTTAAGTGGCAAAAGAACTACTTTTGATATCTAGATCATTGAAACTCTTTATACCAGCCTAAGGCAATCATAATCGATCGTTTGGCAGAATTCAAAGGAATGGCATATCCGGATTCGAATGGATGATGTGGACTACCTTGTTGAAGACAACGCGATGGATGATTTTGCTTATCATCGGAAATGGATGGGACCCATGGTAGTACCACTGTTGAAGATGATCATGACCAGGAATTACCGAGAAGGTAGTCCAAGATAGAATGGCACAATGGCGGTGCAAGCTGGGAACAAAATGCAAATGTTGGGAATGATTCTAGTAACTGGGGATAAACTCAACAATAGAGAGTGATTCCACTGTTTGAATGGTTCTAGTATAATCGAGGAAACCGAGAGCACAACGACCCCTGAGGAACAGCTTCTAGAATAAGTTGCACTAAATCCTCATGGAGAATATGGTCCAATAGCTCAATCAAGATACTACAATGATAGATCTTCCGGCTAGGTGTGTCGGCCAGAACATCATCCTTGTCGGGACCTACATCATAAATCTTGGAATAGCTCCAACCATCATATCTGCTTGAGATTCAGATCTGGTTGGTAACGGGATATTTCAGACAACATGTCCGGAAAGAAAGTTTGCAACACAAACCGGCGAGACGATGTTGCGAGATTCTCGGGAAATGGACTATGGTAGTAAGCTCCAAAACATGAGCTGGTTCTGCTAAACACATGTGAACATGCTGTCCTAGACAAGCATGACCACATAGTAGTCTTACAATGAAACACTACCGAGTCCTAGTTGGGAACCATCGTCGAGGATATCGGAGTCTTGTGCATGATCTAGAATTAACACAACAGACTCCTTTTCCTTGAGCAAATCAATCAGTGGCTTGGTGTGCTAGGGAATACATATGGAGTGGAGGTAATTAATATACCAAACCATAGAATACATTCACACATGCATAACTGACTTGGGATGGTACCGGAGGAAACAAAAACAATATTTCTCGAATTCATGGTGGCAACTCACACCTAATGCACGTGAACTTGGAGAAAGTCACTTCTTTCATCCAAGCATAAGCTTCATTAACAGAACACGAAGGCATTGCTTACAAAGTTTTCAACACTAGGTTGATGTTCAACATGAATCATGGGGGGACAAAATGTTGCTGATGGGCTCAACAACAGCTCATCAGAATTTCCATATCACTGGACTTCCACCATCATGTGAACATGGTGATAGCATTGGTCAGACCAAAAGATGTAATGGTGTATTCTCGAGGAATCAACCACGAGTAAGACAACATTACGAATATCGTTGGTTCTAACTTGATTTGACGATAGCCCATACTCAAATCAAGGTTTGGAGAAGATAATAGGTTCAACAACTGATCACGAGGACCAATCGACGGAGATATCATCTTTTTTTTCAACACACACACACACAGAAAAAGATATCCCTTAACATGAACTAAGTCAGACAAGCTTTTATCTTCCAACTCTCCAAGTTATTGTTTAGCTTAACCAACTAGCTCAGGGGTATCCAACACAGATTCTTGGAGAAGGTGTGGTTTACAAGAAACCAACTTGATCACGAGTTCAACATAACAGTCAGGGGACAACCAGGTAATACTACCAAGAAGATCTTCAGAAAATCACGAACCACCGATATGTTACTAGGCTCGAGAACAACCTTGCTTTTCAGGGCAAGATGATATGATCAAAAGAGTGAGGGATTGACATAATCCTAACTCATTGATCGAGTTGTGCACCAGGGAAGATGGACTAGGTAGCACGATTAATCTTAGAATGGCGGTTCAATAACTAACACACTAAGAATGAGAATATTGTCCATTTACTACCAAGCAACTAGTTGCTAGGAGTATCGATTTCACACATCACGATTCACTTGTCGGCATTCCGGTTGCGACAACATGGAACCGAGGAATGAAAAAATGATGGCAAGAAGTATCACTGCGTCAAGAATTCATGAGAGATGGTGCAATTCTCATGACAATCCTGACATAAAAGGGGTAATACTCCAGGGTAGAACAGAGCAAAAACTAGGTTGGCATTTGATCTACAGAACACAACTACTTGACCCAATCCTGGATATGGATGAGGTACTGGAGTTTGTTTCTCCTAGTCATCCTGAAATAGAATGGCTTACTGGACCACAAGAATAATAGGCATCGTTGGATGAATGCACGCATACCCTTGACTATCAATTGATATCCGAAGGTCAGGAAACAACTAAAGAGGGACAACTCAAAGGAACATATAACTTTCTGAGTTGTGGATGCATAGATTAACTTGTCAAACGAGTTCAACATATTTCTTCCGGATAACCCATGCAGAGAGGTAGGATTGGCAGAGTCACAAGTATAATGGAGAACTCATCAAGAGCACTCTAGTTGTGATCTTTTTGTTCAAAGAACTTCCGCCAAGGATGGTTCAGGGTATCTGGAAAAATGATATACCATGGACCTCGAGGACTATCACAAGGGTTACTAATTATCCTAAAGGAACTAGCAAGCACTATCAACATGAATTAAGTAAGGTGAATCTCGAGTTCAAAAACCCAGGAATAGAATACCTACTAACTAATAACATCACGGGATGCTTTCGAGAATGATGGCCAGAATCATCACACCGGGAACACAAAACATGGCTAGATTACTAGGTGACTCCCTAAACACCTAGGCTCATAATAATAGCTCCAACATATATGTCGAGGAGTAGAGTACCTCAACAGACCGCTAGTGTGCCTAATCTGGCCCAAAAGGACATCGGAAACGGGAAGAAGGGATTTGCAAATGCATCAGACTAGTTAGAGACCTGGGATGACTCGGATAGCATAACGACTGTAAATGCTCAAATGATTTGAGACATCCTGCAAAATGGTGGCATAACCACTCAACAACACAATATCAAGGTTCCGAGATCAACCGTCAACATACGGAAGTAGTAGGAACGGAACTGAGGCTTGAAACTATCAATTCTATAAATCTATGGATTAGTAAGACGTCATCCTGATAGATAGATAGATAGATAGATAGATAGATAGATAGATAGATGAGAAGGCCTAGTTCTTAATCCCCGTAGAAAAGAAGAGGTTGACTTAGATCAGAAGGGCATAGGGTAAAGGAGTAAAAAGAGCCTGACGTTCCCTACCATAATCAATTCCCTTACATAATTAAAGCATTTCTAGACTCGACTTCGACCAGTTTGGCTTGGTAATCCTACAGGCAATCAGGCTCTGATACCCAAGCTGTCAAGACCCCGATTCCAAGTCACATCGATCTAGCCGGTAACACTTCATATCACTTTGCGGCCTCACGCACGGTATTCCCACGGGTGTCGCCTTACCATGGCCCGGGACATTTGCGCCTTTTGGCTCACGTATATGATAGTGTCGCTAGCATCCATATGACAGGGAACCCGGGCCGACATGGCTAGTCGTGAACCCGAAGCGGCACCAACCTATGGGGACAGGCATACATGAATCACATCGAGCATGTCGGTCAGCAGGGTGTGAATCCGGGCTGTAGCACTGGGCTAACAGGACTCCGAGAACCCGGGCTGTAGCAGGCTAGGCAGGACTCCAGATGTCACCGCGTGACATTTCCCCGAAGGGACAGACACAGGAACAAAGTGAAACACATGTCGGCCAGTCAAGTGTCCTGAGCAGTAGTGCTGGGCTAACAGGACTCCGGTGAACCGGGCTGTAGAGGACTACTATGGCTCATGGAAGCACTAGACTACATTTCCCCATAAGAGAGGCTTCCAAGGATAAACAACTAGATTGTCGGATCCCACACATACCAAGCATTTCAATCATACACACAATATGCTCGATTTGTGTAAATACAACATGGCATCACAACATAACTCTACAACTCAAGTATTTATTCATTAGGCTCCGAGGAGCGAGATATTACAAACATGGGTCTCATGACCCAACAATCATAGCATACAAATCAAAGCACATGCGGAAGCTTAACATGTCTGAGCACAGACATCTACAAATGAAAAGGATGAGAAATCTGACTATCTACCAGATCCTGCCGAGGGCACAAGATCGTAGCTCAGGTATCAAGCTAAACTACTAGCGAGACTGAAGTCTCTCTGCAAAACATAAATTAAGCAAACGTGAGTACAAAAGTACTAAGCAAGACTTACATCAGAACTAGCTACATATGCATCGGTATCAACAGGGGGGTGGTGGAGTTTAACTGCAGCAAGCCAGCTTTGACTCGGTGGCTATCTTAAACTACGACTGCAAGTATCTCTTTTGAGGTGGCGCACACGAGTCCACATATTCACCATATCAATACACCACTATGGATCCGCTCCCGTCTCCCTACGAGAACGCCATCCATAGCACTCACGCTTATCTTGTGCATTTTAGAGTATCCACTTTCATTTGTCTATGAACTATTATAGGCAACCTAGAAGTCCTTTACTGCGGACGTGGCTATTCGAATAGTTTGATACCCTGCAGGGGTATACTTCATCACACATGTTTCCACCACTTAGCGTCTGCACACGACATGTGCTCGGCAGACTTCAAGCGAAAGCCGACGTGGGTGTAGAGCACGACCTGACTACCCGCACAAGTCTCTAGTCCAGGTTTATCGCCTATTCGGGTTCCATCCGTGAGGAGATCCGGCCGGAGTTTCGCTCACAACCCCAAACGATGTGTGCAGGGTTCCCGAGACACCAAACGGCGCCCGGTACACCGTACCACGGTGTATCTACCGCATCATAGCCCACCCCTAAGGTCAGCGCTACGCACGGCCACCAACACATATCCTATAAACACCAGAAACTAGTTGCAACTCCTGGACAGAGGACGAGAGGGGTCAGTAAGTCGAGCGGGGTCATATTTCAGGGCCCAATGTGTGGTAGTAGTTGTTTCATGGATCACAACCACAGAACTCAGTTCCTAAGGACGGCTTCAATGAAACAACCCACCATGTACTCCTACATGGCCTCTCATCGATACCTTTACCAAATCGTGTTCACACACTTAGCTCACACACAGTAGGGCATGTTCACAACTTTCCAATTCATTCCTGATGAATCAGACCTGACACAACTCTAAGCAATAGCAGGCATGAGAAGCAAACATGAATGAGTAGGCACATCAGGGCTCAAACAACTCCTACTCATGCTAGTGGGTTTCATCTATTTACTGTGGCAATGACATGTCATGCAAAGGAAAGGGGTTCAACTACCGCAGCATGTAACAGTTGAATCATTTTTGTCCTAATGCATTAAAAGAGAGCAGGAGCGAGAGAGTGGGTTTGTATCAGAATGAACAAGGGGTTTTGCTTGCCTAGCACTTTTGAAGATAGTATAGTTCTTCATCGGTGTCATCGAACTCATCGTCGGGATACGCCTATCGAGAGGGGACAAGCACCGGCAATAGAGAAGAACACAATCAATGCAAATGCGACAATATGATGCATGATCATGACATGGCAATACCCTATGGTTTGAGCTAATGCAACTAAAACCAGATTAAATGAAGTTGGTTTAAACCAAAGACTCAAATTCAACACCATATGTGATTATTTAAATGCCACTTATTTGATTTGACCTGATCAACAGGCATAAGTTGTTCAAACATGCATGATAATGCCATAATCAGATTCTTTGGATTTTTCTGATCATTTTTCATATATAACTTATTTCATTTGGAGTTACGGTTGATTTACTATGAATTTTAGAAGTTTAGGCAATTTCCTGGAATTTCCTGTAAAAGAATAAATCCAGAAAAGAGTTATTGCGTCAGCATGACGTCACTGTGATGTCAGCGGTCAACAAGCGCGGTCCAGGTCAACCCTGACCAGTGGGACCCACTGGTCAGTGGTTAGTTAACTAACTAAATTTAGTTAGCGTTAAACTAATACTAATCCTAGTTTAGTTAGTGGCCTGGGGCCCACATGTTGGTGAGCCAGGGGAGGTCAAACCCCTGGTCAGCTGGGTCAAACTCACCGGAGTTGACCCGCGTGTCGTCGCCGGCGACACCAGAGACGGCGGAGGGCGTCGGAAAAGCTCCTCCGGCGACCAAATTAGCGGCCGCGATGCTCTATGTGACGAGGAGACTCGTCCGCGTCCCGTGGTGCTCACAGCAGCAGCTCTAGTGTCCTAAAACGACGGCGGCGGCGACTTTCCAAGCGACCGGAGCTCGGGTGTTTGCGGAGACGGCGCTGCAGTGTGCAAACGAGTGCAGCGTGGCACTGGGAGACTCTACGCGCGGCGGTGAGCATGTTCGTCCGCGGTGGGGAACGGAGCTAGGGGACGAGGGCGAACGCTAAGGAAGAGGGGGAAAAGAGAGGAGCTCACGGCGGAGTTGATGAGCAGGTCAGTAGCTCGAGGGAGGCGTCGGAGCGAGCGGGGCGGCGAGAACGATCTCCGGCGGGCGCGGTGAAGATGAACTCGAAGACGACGTTGCAGAGCTCCCGCGGTTGAACGGGTTGGCGTAGACGATGCAGGAGTGGATGACGGTTCTTCTAGACGCATCGACAGGACGAGGGGTGGACGGTGGCTGTGGCTACGGCGCGCGGCGGCGACGGTGGCGTTCGGCCATGCGCGTGAGAGAGAGACAGAGGGGAGGAGGAGCACGGGGAGAGTGAGAGAGAGCCGGAGGGGTTGCGTGGCGCCCTTAGCCAACTCCAGGTGGTCGGCGGCAAGCAGGAGGTGGCGAGCTACGGACGCGCGCGCGTCGGGCACACGCTCTGCGTCCGACTGGCGCGAGGTGGAAGACGCCTCTGCCCCTGGTGGGCTGGGCCGGCCTACTGGGCCGCCAGGTAAGGTTTTTGTCTTCCTGTGCTTTTCTAATTATGTTCTGTTTTTCTATTTCTTCTGTAGTTTCAGGGCTTTATTAAAAATACTTAGGTACACTCAAAAATCATGAAACTTTCTCAAGCCCACTGTTTGGAATATATCCAACAGTAAACACTTAAGTTTATGATTATTTGGACATTTAAAATATTGTATAGCATTTAAAATGTCCAAATGCAAATAACATATGATTTAATCCAGTGACCTTATGATGTCCTAGAAAAGTGTGCACCATTTTTGTTAGAGGTTCCAGACCAAGGCAAAGATGATGAACATTTTTGAAGGGCAGATCAGGTTCATTGAAAATATTTTTATTTTGATCCTAATTGCATTTCATTTGGTGCTAGGGTTTGTCATCCCCATTTCAAATTTCAAACAAATAAAGACATGATGCATGGATGATTATGAAACTAATTGCAAACAAACTCTAGGGCTGTGACATCATGCGAGAGAACATCGAAGGAGCATTGACAAGGCCGAAAGACATGACACTGTATTCATAAGAACCATACCTTGTTCTGAATGTTGTCTTGGGAATATCTTGTTCACGAATGTGAATCTGATGATAACCCATACACGGGTCAAGCTTGGAGAATACTTTAGCACTTTAAGTTGCTCAAAAAGCTCATTGATGTTGGGAAGTGGATACTTGTTCTTTATTGTCTTCTTGTTCAATGGACAGTAGTCGACGCAGAGTCGGTCCATTCAATCCTTCTTCCAGACAAAAAGAACACCACAACCCCATGGAGATGAACTCGGTCTGATCAGACCCATACGCTCTTGTTCATCGAGCTGTTTCTTCAATTCCTTCAACTCCTCTGGTCCAAGCTTGTAAGGACGCTTCCAAACAGGTTCCGTACTAGGCTCAAGATCGATAAGGAATTCAATTGGCCGGTGAGGAGGCATTCCTGGAAGCTCTTCTGGAAAGACATCTTGGTATTCACAAACGACTGGAATCCGAGAGATGGCATTCAACTCGCCCTTCTCATTGAGAGAAAAGAGTCGAATGGTTTCGTCACGAGCGACATAGATGATCACATCCTCAGAAGAGTGTGTCAATTAAATCTTCCTGGCAGCACAATCAAGCTGAGCCTTGTGCTTAGATAGCCAATCCATGCCGAGAATTAGATTAATATCCAAGTCACCAAGAACAATTGGAGAAGACAGAAATTTATAGTTTCCCATCTTGATAGAAACATCCCGAACCATGGAGCTTGTGTTCATGAATTTACCCGGAGAGTCAACTGACACCTGTCTAGGCAAATCTTGGAAAACCAACGCATTCTTAGATGCAAAAGGTCTTAAAATGAAACAATGCGATGCACCACGACCGAATAAGACTTTTGCAGGAAAGTCATTAACACGAAGGTTACCCATGATCACTTCTGAAGAACCCTCTGCCTGAGCTGCGTTCATCATGTTCACCTTTGCAGACTTGGAATTATGCTTGACCACTGCATTGCTGGAAGATCTCACAGGAGGAGGCGGAAGGCGCCTTTGGTATGGAGCACTTGACCTTGGAGCTTGAGATTGAGCTTTGTTCTGATAGACTGGACTGGGTGGGTGGGAAGATCCATTGCCACCTTTTGCTCTTCTGCTGGTAAAGCTGACGAAACGGAGGAGGAGGCAACCAGAACTTCTGTTGCTTAGCTGTCACTTGTGATGAAGAAGAAGATTGAACTGCATCCCTGACTCTCTTCTTAGATGCTTCACACTTGAGCTGAGTGGCTTCTTGCTTTAGTGCCATGTTATAGAATTCATCGAACTTAGTCAGCTCAAGAAGCATGAGAGCTAACTACAGATCTTCTCCGAGGCCACCTCTGAATTGATAGATCATACTCTTTTTGTTAGGAACGTCTTGTTTAGTGAAGAGAGAAAGTTTCTAAAACTCGATATTGTATTGATACACGGACATGCTGCCTTGCTTGAGATTGCGGAACTCTTCACGCTTGCTCTCAGCAACACTTGGTGGGATGTGATGAGTTTTGAAGTCTCGGCAGAAATCATCCCAGGTAATCACACAACCTCCTCTGGAATCTCTGTATTGTTGATACCACTCAGCAGCTTCGTCCTTGAGTTGAAACAAAGCAAACTTGACAAAGTCCTCAGGTCTGACATTGCTACATTTGAAATGCTTGCAGATGTCCACAAGCCAATTGTCAGCGTCTGTGGCTTCGACACATTTACTAAAAGACTTCAGCCAGTTTGCGAGGAACTAGTTGAGGGTAGCAAACTGAGGCTGATTTTTTCCTTGGCCTTGATTTCCTTGGTTTCCTTGACCTTGGTGGCGCTCTTGCAGGAGTTGCAAAAGCATCTGAGTGTTAGCATTGGTGGCTGCCATGACAGCTTGCCATGCCTCCGGATGTGGAGGTGGTGGCGGAGGGTTCGACTGATCCCCATCATTGCGGTCCGGATTCTGACGCGTTGGAGAAGCCATCCTGAAGAGGGTGACATCCCTTAGAATCTTGAAAGACAGATATTCAAGCTGAATCAATGGATAGAAATTGCAACATATAGTCTTCACAATAATCATTAGAACAAGGATGAATGAATAAATTCCAAAATAAATCATCACACGTCCATAAGGGTGATAATCCTCTTAGATAATGGTAGATGAATGAAGCAAAAAGGTACGAATATGAGAAAATAAGTGGTAAGGATTGCCCAATCACAAACCAAATATCCGCGGGAAGAAATACTAGAGCTACTTGAATTCTCACCTATAAAACTCCCGAAACTTTCTGGTTATGCAATCAGGTGTTGGGGATACAGGGGAAGCAAAGTATATCACCCAAACTAACAATTCCTACATCCAGTTGTATACATCCTTCAACACATAACCAAGAAACCTTCGGAAATCATGTACCTCAACCTTCAAAAAGCATCCGTTATACGAGTTATGGCAATACTCCCAAAGTCCTGCCCCAGTACTGGGTGGCGTCGAGGTTATCTCACCAACAACTACATAAAAGAGATTTTTGATGTCGGCAAACTCAGGTATTCCAGAACTGCAACGATAAAATTGCGATGACAACACCTCGGAGCTCAACTCCCCGGAGCACTGCCACAACCCCTAAATATCAGGAGGCACCAAGAACAATGTTCTCATCACAAGACTATCGAAACAATTCCAAGATACCCCCATGATCCTAAAAAATCGTGAAATTTGAGGAGAGGAGAGTCAAAACTTCTATGTCAGGAGGCCTCACCAGAGCGACAAAGGGACTGAGGAGTAAAAAGAATCCTACTCTCCGATATATATAATTCGAAGACTGAAAACATTTTGTTTTAGACTCAACAACGCCAGCGATTCGATCAAGAAGGGGGTTCCTAAGTCGGGGATGGCTCTGATTACCAACTTCTAACACCCACAATGTGGCTATATCTCCCACATGTCGGGGCACGACTTAGAGGCATAGCCGCATGGTAGTTTTGTCGCAAGAGGGGTAATCTTCACACTATCCCATGTACTAAATAGAAAGGGATAAAGAGTTGGCTTACAATCTCCATTTCACATAATACATAAATAATCCATACATCATCCAAATACACTCAAAGACCGACTACGGTCAAACCAACAGAAAAGGAAGATAAACCCCAAAAGCTAGATCCCCGATCGTCCAACTGGTCTCCACTATTGATCATCAGGAAACAAAACATAGTAATGATCCAGATCCTCGTCAAACTCCCACTTGAGTTCGGAAGCATCACCTGCACTAATATCCTTGGCACCTGCAACTGGTTGGAAGTATCCGTGAGTCACGAGGACTCAGCAATCTCACACCCGTGAGATCAAGACTATTTAAGCTTATGGGTAGGAGAAGGTAGTGAGGTGGAGCTGCAGTAAGCACTAAGCATATATGGTAGCTAACATATGCAAATAAGAGCGAGAAAAGAAGCAACGCAATGGTCGAGAAGCTAGAAGTGATCATGAAATGATCCTAAAACTACTTACGTTCAAGCCTAACACAAGAACATGTTCACTTCCCGGACTCCGCCGAAAAGAGACCATCATGGCTACACACGCATTAGATTCATTTTAATTAAGTCAAGTGTCAAGTTATCTACAACCGGATATTAACAAATTCCCACCTTCCACCTAACCGCAGGCACAACTCTCGAAAGTTTATACCCTGTAGGGCTGTGCCAACTTAGCCCATCATAACATCTCATGGTCAAAGAAGGATATTCCTTCTCCCGAGAAGACCCGATCAGTCTCGGAATCCCGGTTACAAGACATTTCGACAATGGTAAAACAAGACCAGCAAAGCCGCCGGATGTGCCGACAAATCCCGATAGGAGTCGCACGTATCTCGTTCTCAGGGCACACCGGATGGGCCAGACATCGGGTTGGCATAGACCCTGGTTGCCCAGGGGGCGCCGGACATCGCCCAGTTTGGACCAACACTCAGAGGAGCACTGGCCCGGGGGTTTAAAATAAAGATGATCGTTGAGTCCATGGAACCCAAGGGAAAAAGGCTTAGGTGGCAAATGTTAAAACCAAGGTTGGGCCTTGCTGAATGATTTTTATTCAAAGCAAACTGTCAAGCGGTTCCCATAACAGCCAACCGCGTAAGGAACGCAAAAACAAGGAACATAACACCGGTATGACGGAAACTAAGGCGGCAAGAGTGGAACAAAACACCAGGCAAATGGCCGAGCCTTCCACCTTTTACCAAGTATATAGATGCATTAAATTAAATAAGAGATATTGTGATATCCCAACATATCCATGTTCCAACATGGAACAAACTTAAACTTCACCTACAACTAGCAACGCTATAAGAGGGGCTGAGCAAAAGCGGTAACATAGCCAAACAACGGTTTGCTAGGAAGGTGGGTTAGAGGCTTGACATGGCATTATGGGAGGCATGATGTAACAAGTGGTAGGTAGCGCGACATAACGATCGAGCGAATAACTAGCCAAACAACCGAAATCATCTCATCTTGCCTACAAAGTTCTTACAGTTGTCGAAAGCTTGATCCTCGTTAGCATACTCAACAGGTTCCTCGTTCATGTACTCGTGTCCCGGCTCTACCCAAGGCAAGAACACAAGCAATGGAACAACAATCAATCACGATGCAATGCACAAACAACATGATGCAATACATGGCATGATATGCAAGATATGATTTGCAATGCATATGCGTGCTCCGGAAGGGAAAAATGACCAAGGCATTAACTTGGAAAAACAAGTATGCCGCTGGAAAGATGAGATGATTTCGGTTGAAATCAATATAAAGATCACCGGAAACGGTTGCACGGTTTGAAAATGACAAGCAAAACAAGAATGACGCAAAACTGCGAGTAACATCACGATGGCACTTAGAATGCAACAAGAAACTGAGCTACTTCACTCCACCATAGCAACAAAGCATATGGCAGTGATGTACAAGAGATGCTTGACAAAAGATGAACATTGAGCTACAGCTAAATCACAATAGAACAGGTCCAAACAAGCATGGCAAAAGTGCAAAAGATATCAGCTTCACAGACTTGGTGAAAATACTAACATGTCAAAAACAACATCAGGAAGCACTGTTTAGAGCAAGCAAACAACATGCTACAGGAACATATAATAGAAAACAAAAGCACGACATGATTCTACTAAATGCATAGAACAAAAGTCCCTTACTGAACATAGCAAGTTTCATTAATGGTTTTAGACTTCGCATAAAAACAGAGCATGACATAAACAGATTCATGATAGCAACTTTGCGAGCTCATGCCACTCATCACAAAGCATTGCATTACAAAAAAAGCATACCAATAGTAATAATACATGTTCATGAAGCTAAACACGCAAGATAAAGTTGATAGGATGCATGGATCACTAGCAAAACATATGGCAATTTTGACTAACATGTAAACAATCTGTCAGGAACATTTTATAGTAAATGTAGAGCAATAAAAAGACATGCTAGAGCACTCCATAATTGCAAACAGGGGCATGGATGGATAGAGCATAACCACATGTTCAAAACATCCTTACTGAAGTATCTCAAAATAAGCATGGATCTCACGGTAGCATCAAGTTTACATGGCATCAAAATAATAGCAGGAAAAAGACTTGGCAAAATCCTAAGTCCCTGAAAACAGCAACATCACGGAGCCTAGTTTGCATGCTTGTTCGAGTCACCACATAGATCACAAAAATACAAGACTTGCACCTCTTTAAAAATGGCATGTTGTAGTTCAAAACACATGTAGACCTCATGCTCATAGAATGTACACATCAAATGCAACAAAAATGACAAATCACCATGACCTGATAACTACTAGCAGTTAACATTTTATAGTACTCTTGCAACAATGAAAATGGGATCATAATGGAGAGTAACATGAAGAGCTCAATGGGACGAAAATTTTGACATATCATATGCATGATTTGGAGCCACGGTCATCGAGATAGGGCATGAAGAAGTAGGCTTGAACATAAACAAATATTCGGGACTTCGGCGATTTTACCCTCCGGATTCCAGATCTAGGGTTCCGGGCGTGGTCGCCGAGGTTCACCGGAGCAGAAGTGGACGGCGGCCGGAGAACTTGTCGGAGAGGGAGAGGACGACGGAGAGGCGCGGGGGACTGGCCGGATCCGGGCACGGCGGCGGCGGACGCGGCAGGGCGGAGGTGGCACCGGTCGGTGGCGGAGAAGACAGGCTGCGGCGGACGCGGTCACCAGCGAGTGGAGTTGGGCGGCTCGGGCGGCGCGTTGACCACACGGATGGCGGCGGACGCGGTCACCAGCGAAGGGAGTGGGCTCGCGCGGGGGCGGCGGCGCCGAACCGGGTCGGGAGGGCCTCCCACGGGCCCGGTGGGCTACGGTGGCGGGGAAGACGCGGGCGACACATGGCGACGCCTCACTGGTGTGTGGC
Organism: Triticum urartu; assembly: GCF_003073215.2. Lineage (NCBI taxonomy): Eukaryota > Viridiplantae > Streptophyta > Magnoliopsida > Poales > Poaceae > Triticum > Triticum urartu. The sequence continues at coordinate 223,533,047 of NC_053023.1, read as the reverse complement.
GGCGGCACAGGACGTCCGGCGGGAGTCGGACATGTCCGGTGGCGGCGGGGAAGATTTGTAAGGTTTCATTTGCGCGAGAATTCCGGGGAGGTAGGAGTGTCCAAATGAGGTGCGGTTTGCGGCCACACAATCATGATCCGATGGCAGAGAAAATGGAGATGGTTTAGATGGGTTATTGGGCTATTTGGAGGAGTGTTGGGCTGCAACACAAAAGGGCTTTTGCGGTTACCCGGTTAACCGTTGGGGTATCAAACGGGCTCCAAATGGAACGAAATTTGACAGGCGGTCTACCAGTGGTGTACCAAGGCCACTTGACAAATCTCGGCCCATTCCGAGAACGTATATCTCCCGCTCACGAAAAGAGACAAGAGGGGTGTGCCGGGTGCATGTAGGAGTGTCGGATTGCGAAACGGACAATGAGGAAAATGGTCGGATGCATCAGACGAACACGAATGCAAATGTGATGCACATGATGACATGATATGAATTGCATGACATGAACAAAATGCAAAACAAAAGACAAAACCCAACCACGAAGGGAATCTCATAACTTAAAGCCGAAAATGGCAAGAGTCGGAGTTACAAATATGGCAAGTTACATCCGGGGTGTTATAGATGTCTCTTACCGATTTACCACTATCGTTTTGGGGTTTTGCATTAGAGACAGCTGTATTCACGTTAAATAGGGCACCATCTAAATCCGTTGAGACGACACTGTATGAACTGAGGTTTGGAAAGAAACCTAAGCTGTCGTTTCTTAAAGTGTGGGGTTGTGATGCTTATGTGAAAAAGCTTCAGCCTGATAAGCTCGAACCCAAATCGGAGAAGTGCGCCTTCATAGGATACCCAAAAGAAACTGTTGGGTACACCTTCTATCACAAAGCCGAAGGCACGAACTTTGTTGCGAGGAATGGATACTTTCTAGAGAAGGAGTTACACTCGAAAGAAGTGAGTGGGAGGGAAGTATAACTTGATGAGGTAATTGTACCTTCTCTCGAATTGGAAAGTAGCTCATCGCAGAAATCAGTTCCAGTGATGCCTACACCAACTAGAGAGGAAGCTAATGATAATGATCATGATACTTCAGATCAAGTTACTACCGAACCTCGTTGGTTAACCAGAGCATGTTGTGCACCTGAGTGGTACGATAATCCTATTATGTAAGTCATGTTACTAGACCATGATGAACCTACGAAATATGAGGAAGTGATGATGAGCCCAGATTCTGATAAATGGCTTGAGGCCATGAAATCTGAGATATGATCGATGTATGAGAACAAAGTGTGGACTTTGGTTGACTTGCCCGATGATCGGCGAGCCATAGAGAATAAATGGATCTTCAAGAATGTCGGATTTCTGGTTCCGCAAACCCTTGAGAGGTTTTAACTCTCGGGTGCGTGCGAAGAACTCAACCTCCCCAGTCTGCCTACTCGCCAATCTCATGGCCTAGCTCGATGAACTGGAAGGAAATGGGACACGATAGTTTACCCAGGTTCGGGCCACCTTGCGGTGTAAAACCCTATTCCTGATTTGTGGTGGATTGGCCTCGAGGGGCTGAAGATGAACTAGTACAGTGGGAGAACAACCTTAGGAGGAGTTTTCTTGGGCTCGAGTGAGCTGGTGAGTGTGAGGATGGAATGGATCTGATCCGGTCTCTCCCCCTCCTATGGTAGTGGCTACGTCCTATTTATAGTGGCCTTGGTCCCCTTCCCAAATGAAGGCGGGAAGGGATTAAACAACGACCAAATTCGAAGGGGGACAACTAGTACATGCTATCCTGACAAGAGTAGTCTTCGCCTACAAAAGCCTCTGGTCGTGATGCTGTGGTGGGCTCGGCGATGACCTTCGTCCTGCCGTCCTGGCGGTCTTGGTCTTGTTTCACCGGAATGGCAACCTTTGGCTGATTCCTCGGGACTCCAAGCCTGCGCTTGCCTCTTTAGTACAAAAGAGGAAACTGTTGTATTGCGCCCACTGGCGCCCTCCTAGCCTTGGTCGTCATGGCTCACATCATCCGATGCTCACGTGGTGAGGCTTGCATAGGAATCTCCGCTCCTCAGTAGCCAGCCTGAGGAGGCTGCTCCATGTGGAGGTCTTTTTGGTGTCCTCCTCGCGAGGCCTGGCCCCTCGCGAGGGTCTTGAGTTGTTGATGCTGAAGCTGGGCCGTACCAGGCCGTTGATGAAGCCACGCCGTGGGCCGCAAGCAGGAAAGTCTGGGAATCCCCGTTCCCAGAACGCCGACAGTAGCCCGTGAGCCCAAGGCGCGCTCGGACTTGGCTTCAAGGCGAAGCCAAAGGGCAAGTGTGGAGCACCGCAGCCCTAACCACCTGTGGCCTTGGCCAACGCCTGGCTCTTGATGGGACGTGGGCGTCTCCGCTTCCCCACGCTGCCTTGGCAACTATTACGGGCTAACAAAAAGGCTGGTGCTTTGTGCAGAGCCTTCATTGCCCTTACTTCGCCTTGCTCCAGATCCCCTTCTCCCTTTTCTCAGAAAACCTCTTGATCTGCCGAATCTCTTCCCCAAGCTCGTGATCGATGGCCACCGACAAGGCGATTTCTTCGGCCCCGGCTATGCGCCCGGCATCTTGGTTCGAGCCGGACCTAAGCGCGTCCACCATCGCTGACGAGAAGCACATCGCCGTCGTGCAACCGCTGACCACATGCAGTGGCAGTGAGGGGGGAGAGACGGTGCTTCGGGTCGGCTCCGCCAAGCCGGAAGCCTTGGGTGAGACCTTTTACCCCTTCTTCCTGCGCAGCGTCTTTGATGGGTTGTTCCCCCTTTCTCAAGTTTATTCTACACCATCCTCCACCATTACAGGCTCCACGCCCTCCATCTTCATCCCAACTCCAACCTTCTCCTATCGATCTTCGCCTTCTACTGCGGGGCGTTCGTGGGGGTGATGCCCTCCGTTGCGCTATTCCGCCAGTTCTACCTCCGGACAAGCAGCGGACAGTGCTCTAGGTGCACCAGCGTCATCGTGGCCAACAGTAGCAACGTGATCTCATGGACCGGGAAGAAAGTGGAGGACTTGTGGAACAAGTGGGTCTTCTTGGACGCCAAGCGCTCCCATGCTCGGCTGGAGCTGCCGAGCGCGCTGCCCATGTCCCTAGATGGATTGGCTCACAAGAAGCTCACCTACCCCCAAGTGAAGCAGTTGTTGGAGAGGATGACGGCCGACCTGAAGGCGGAGAAGCTGACGGGGGCCATGATCGTCAAGGAGTTCCTGACGCAGCGCCTGGCTCCGCTCTAGGCGCGCTCGCTTCCCCTGTGGAGCTTCAAGGGCGCAGAAGTCGTCCTTCGGTTGCACCCAGACAACTTCTCTGACGAGGAGCTCAACAAGGTCATGCGCACCTTGCTCGGGGAGGACCAGGGTGGCCCCCGGACACCCAGCTTCTGTTGTACCGCCGCACTGATGGACAGAAGGTCGCCGCTGCCATGCCCACCTTCAATGAGCGGGGGTTCGTGCCGCTAAAACCTTCCCTGCCCCCCCGGCTCCCCAGTGCCGATGTCCTCCGGCGAGCCCGAGGGGGAGGAGAGGTCGGACTCAGAGGCGACCTTGGAAGAGGTGGGAGAGAACTCTCCTCCGCGGTAGAGCACACTCCTCTGTGCCTTCTCCGATGACAATGACGCCAGCGAGCACCTTGTCAGGGAGTCGCCGCGCTCCACCGGGGTCACCACGAGGTCCGGGGGCACCCCCAGAAGAGGCTGAGGTAGGGGGCCCCGAAGAAGGACAGGTTGGCGTTGCTTCCCCAAGGCGGTAGCTCTGCCTCGTCGCCGGCTGCCACCGCAAAGCTGGCCATGCACTCGTCTGCCCTTGAGAGCTCTGCGGGGCCCGTGCCCAGGAAGCCAACGGGCGCCGCGCTCCTGGGTAGGAAGAGGGACTACATCGCCGAGGACTGCTACCTCTTGAGCATGCGTTGGTTTTTCCTTGAAGAGGGAATGGTGATGCAGCAAAGTAGCATAAGTATTTCCCTCAGTTTTTGAGAACCAAGGTATCAATCCAGTAGGAGACTACATGCAAGTCGCCTAGTACCTACACAAACAATCAAGAACCTTGCAACCAACGCGATAAAGGGGTTGTCAATCCCTTCACAGCCACTTGCAAAAGAGTGAGATCTGATAAAGATAATAAGATAAATATTTTTGCTATTTGTTGTATAGTTTGGAAAATAAATATTGCAAAATAAATAGTAAACTAGAATTATAGATCGGAAACTTATATGATCTAAAGTAGACCCGGGGGCCATAGGTTTCACTAGTGGCTTCTCTCATGATAGCATGTATTAGAGTGGGTGAACAAAATACTACCGAGCAATTGATAGAAAATCGCATAGTTATGAGAATATCTAGGCATGATCATGAACATAGGCATCACGTCCATGTCAAGTAGACCGAGACGATTATGCATCTACTACTATTACTCCACACATCGACCGCTATCCAGCATGCATCTAGAGTATTAAGTTCATAATAACAGAGTAACGCATTAGGCAAGATGACATGATGTAGAGGGATGAACTCAAGCAATATGATACAAACCCCATCTTTTTATCCTAGATGGCAACAATACAATAGATGCCTTGCTGCCCCTGCTGTCACTGGGAAAGGACACCGCAAGATTGAACCCAAAGCTAAGCAATTCTCCCATGGCAAGAAAGATCAATCTAGTAGGCCAAACTAAAGCGATAATTTGAAGATACCTGCAAAGATATCAAATCATGCATATAAGAATTCAAAGAAGAACCAAATATTGTTCATAGATAATCTTGATCATAAACCCACATTTCATCATATCTCGGCAAACACACCGCAAAAAGTATTACATCGAATAGATCTCCAAGAACATCGAGGAGAACTTTGTATTGAGAACCAAAGAGAGAGATGAAGCCATCTAGCTAATAACTATGGCCCCGAAGGTCAGTGGTAAACTATTGACACATCATCGGAGAGGCTACGATTTTGATGTAGAAGCCCTCCATGATCAAATCACCCTCCGACACATCGCCGAAAAAGGCCCCAGATGGGATCTCACTCGTACAGAAGGTTGCGGTGGTGGAAAAGTTGTTTCGTGGCTCCCCTGGATGTTTTCGGGGTATAAGAGTATATATCAGCGAAAGAAGAAGGTCGGTGGAGCTACGAGGGGCCCACGAGGGTGGGGGTGCGCCTACCCCCTAGGCACGCCCTCCTGCCTCATGGCCGCCTCGTTGCGTCTCGGACTTCAAGTCCAAGTCTCCTAGATGACGTTTGTTCCAGGAAAGATCCTCGCGAAGGTTTCATTCCGTTTGGATTCCATTTGATATTCCTTTTCTACGAAACACTGAAATAGGTAAAACAACAGCAATTTGCACTGGGCCTTCGGTTAATAGGTTAGTCCCAAAAATAATATAAAAGTGCATATTAAAGCCCATTAAACATCCAAAATAGATAATATAATAGCATGGAACAATCAAAAAATATAGATACGTTGGATACGTATCAAGGACCAGTAAGTGTATCTCCTTGCCCTTGGTCTTTGATCTTGACACGGGGTTTAATATCTTCATCCTGATGCCAGGCTGATGTCGGTGGCAAAGAGGAAGAAGGAGGATGCCGGAGCCGCCGAGGCCAAGCGGCCTGTTGTGGCCACGACGACTCTGGTTACCCTCGCGCTCCCACGATAGGGTCACCCTCCCGAGTATCTGGGGCCCAGCCTCAGGAGATGCCGCTTCCTACGGCCAAGCCAACTCCGAAGGCGCTTGCCCTTAGTTCGCTTGCTGAGGACCCGAGGGCTCTAGAGCCCCTAGTTCTCTGTGCTACTGCTACTTCGCTAGTCTTGACGCCAGCGCCATCTCCTCCCCCAGCCATCACACCAACGGGTCGTAGTTCTTCTACAACGCCCAGTGCTCTGGAGGAGGCATTCTCCACACTGGACCGGTTCCGGGACAATCTTCAGGGGCCCGACCGGCGCAGGGCGTCGGGGCGCCTAGAGCTAGTCTCAGGGTGGCTCCAAGCCAACGCATCCGTTAGGGCGGCCTCGACCAAGGCCGTGGTGGCCTCAGAGGAGTGCCGGAAGGTGGTCGGCCTAGCCGCAACCGCTTGCGACATGGAGTTGAAGGATGCCAAGGTCGCCGGCGAGCACTACCGTGCAGCGGAGGCCGGGCTGAAAACCCTTTGCGATGAGCATGCCACCCACACCCACCAGCTCGAGGAGCAGGAGGAGAACCTGAAGGCCCGGAAGGCTGCGGTCGCCAACCGTGATGCCGAGCAGGAGCAGGTAGCCCGGGAACAGGCTTCAGAGCACGGCCGCCTAGATAAGCTGAAGGAGGAGGTGGAGTTGGCCCATGCCAAGCTTGTCTCTGAGGATGAAGCTCGACTAGAGGCTAGGGAGAAGCGCCTCACTGCTGCTGAGAGGACGGCTGTCGTGGAGCGCATTGCTTTCGACTCCCTCGAGCTGAGGTCCCGCAAGGCGCTAAGGATCTCTATGGGAGTGGGTACAAGGAGCCGTTGGTGACTCCGGAGGAAGGCCCTACCGAGCTGCTCCTCAAGCTCGTTGCGGAGCTCGAGGACATCGTCGTCGGAGTCGGGCCCATGGTGGAGGGCAAGTCCCGCGCGCTTTCCACCTCGGCCGTGGCACGCATCTTCAGCCACCTCTATCTCCGGGACACCAGCTTTGACCCTGATGCCTTGCTCGAGACCATGGACCTTGAGTCCTATAACGCAGCTGCCGAGGCCGTAAAGGATCGGGTGGAGGCCCTACTACAGAAATTCCTTGCCGTCGACCCCATGACCACGACTGACGGCAAGGGCGGCGGCGACATCGTTGACGACGGAGCTCCCCAAGCGGGCGATGGCAGCGTCCATGGCTGACGAAGAGGCTCGATGGCAGTGCTCCCCTCTGTTGAAGTCCTGCAACATGTATCGTGCCTCGTGGAGGCGTAAGAACTTATGCTTGGTACTCTTAAGAGACAATATGCTTTGTAATAATTTGCTAGGGTTTCATGATTTTCTTTCCATTTGCTTTAGTGTTCTCCGTGAGCAGGGCCCCGCCCTGCGCATACCTCAGCCGCCATTGGATCGTCCGGATCACCAGGATGAGACCAAGGTGTGGGAGGCTACGTGACCAGTTAGGCTCCTGGGTCGCGATGCTCAGGAGTCCCCTTTGACATACAAATAGCCATCAGGAAGGATATGCGAGAGTAGGCCTTAGCATTATGCGTCGGCATGGCCCGACCCTGCGCATACCTCAGCCACCATTGGGGCGTCCAGATCACCAGGACGAGACCAAGGGTTGAGCGGCTACGTGACCAGTTAGGCTCCTGAGTCACGATGCTCAGGAGTCCCCCTTGACGTACAAACAGCCCTCGGGAAGGAGATGCGAGAGTAAGCCTTAGATTTCTGCGTCGGTAGGGCCCAGCCCCGCATATACCTCAGCCGCCATTGGGGTGGCCAGATCACCAGGACGAGACCAAGCGGTGAGGGGCTATGTGACCAGTTAGGCTCCTGAGTCGCGATACTCAGGAGTCCCCCTTGACGTACGAACAAACCTCTATACCTTTCCTTGCTGGGCTCTTGCTCAGGAGGGGTGCACGAACACCAGGTCTGAGGGACATGGCGAGGTGGCATATGCCAGGCGTGACCTAAGCGTAGCCCTCGTGCAATTATCCCAAGGGGAAAACGGTGCGGTGAGGCTAAGCACCGAGCCTAGTGGCGTGCCTGAGGTTAATGCAATAGTGATGCCACCCTCATTTGTTTATCAGCAGCGCGGAGCATGGCACTTCAACTCTTGCACGGGCATAGCCGCTCCTCGACCATGTCGACTGCCAGCACGGAGCATGGTGCTTCGGCTGGTACGTGGGTGGGATCTCCCTCTGAGGGGAGACTCCGGGGCGTGTACAGCCCTGCCCTTACACGTGGCTTGCATGGCAGGGCTAGAGGAGGCGTGTATAGGCACTCATGAGCCAGCGCATGACTCACGAGGCCCTACCTCAAGGCGGGTTGCGCCTGAATATGGCTTGGAACACTTGTGAAAATCCTGCTAGATGGTCAAACAACCTGCTGAGTGAATCTCCTGAGGTTATCGCATGAGAGGGCCAAACACCAACAACCCAAGGAGGTGACGTGAACGGGACCGGCCCGCCAGACAGAGCTCAGTCATTGGATTTATCGACGCTACAGGGACAGACCCGAGCACAGACGCCGTGCCCAGTCTTCTCATGTGAAGGTCCTGAAGAAAGACAACCGGCGCACGGCTCCCGTGGTGACGAGGCATCGGGTCATGTGCCCTCACTCATTCGCCCGCGATTAGCTCATGAGAGGATAAGGCAGCAAGGACCATGGGAGGTGACATGCACGGGAGCTGGCCCGTGAGCCAGAGCTCAGCCTCTTGGGTTTAGCAGTGATGCAGGGACGGACCCGAGCACAGACACCGTGCTAGTCCTTAATCATGAGGCGGTCGTGGGTGGGCTTGCAAGGGCGTGCAATGTTCATGGCGACAAAGCACTGGTCGGTCACTCCTGAGAAAGGCTTGGTGGGCTGCAGCTGGTCGTAGGGCACCTAGAGGCAGTCGAACGTCCCGACGGAGAGAACATTGAGCCCTGCACCGCCGTCAATGAGCATCTTGGTGACGAGCACATTGCTGATGGTAGGCAGTAGAGCATTGGAAGGGCACTGGGAATTGCCGCACACTTGAGCTGGTCAGAAGAGCTGAAGGTGATAGTGTACTTGGACCACCTGAGTGGACGTGTTGCCTCGACCTTGGGGTGGGCCGCGTTCACCTGACGTGCGAACTGCTTGAAGATGCGATGGGAGCCTGGGGCCTGAGTGCCACCTAGGATGCAAGTGACGGCATGAGGCTCCTGGAAGCCCCCAGCCCCCTCGTCCTGGTGATGGTCATCGTTCCTTCTTGGTGGTGGCAGCAGGAGGGGAAGGTAAGCGTTGCCCTGAGGACGGTCTTCGTGCAGCTGATCTTTCCAAGCATGGCTAGCCCTGCCAGCGGTCCTCATGAGGCTTGTCGGGCCATTCCTGGCGAGGGTCGCGGCCGTCCCAGCGTCCTCTACCACGGCCACCTCAGTGGTCGTAACCTCGATCGTTGCGCTGGGGGCGACGACCGAGGCGCCCGTCGTAGATGGCCCTGAGCTCGTGGTAGTCGTTGGTGTTGTGGTTGTGCATGTTGTGGAACATGCAGAATAGGCAGCTGCCCTTGGATGACTCCTGGTGGTCGCAGCCGCGCTTCACATCCTTGGCCTTGGCCTTCTTGTCTTCTGGGTCAGCCTTGGGGAGCTCGAGGAGGGAGAGGCATCCCTCCTTAGCTCCCGCAGACTTGGTTGCCATGTTGAACATCTCCAGGGCCATGCACAGGTCCTCGTGTATGGCGAGCTCCTCCTTCATCTTGACGTCGCGGACGCCATCAGTGAATGCCAAGATGGTGGCCTCGTCTGACACCTTGGGGATCTTGAGGCGAACACTGTTGAAGTGCTGGATGTACTTCTGCAAGGTCTCTCCCAGCTGCTGTTTGATGCACCGCAGGTCTCCCGCGGCCGGTGGGCGGTCACGAGTGCCCGAGAAGTTGGCGACAAAATTCTCTCGCATCTCGTCCCAGGAGTAGATCGATCCCGTGGGGAGGTTCAGGGGCCACAAGTGTGCGCCGTCTGGGAGGGTGATAACCCACAAGTATAGGGGATCGCGATAGTTTTCGAGGGTATAGTATTCAACCCAAATTTATAGATTCGACACAAGGGGAGCCAAAGAATATTTGAGGGTATTAGCAGCCGAGTTGTCAATTCAACCATGCCTAGAGATTAATTATCCGCAGAAACGTGATCAGTAGCAAAGTAATGTGATAGTTCTGATAGTAGTGACAATATAAGATAGCAGAAGTGTAATAGTAAGTGTAATAGTAACGATAGCAGAAGTAACTTAGCAAGAACAATATAAGATAAATTCATAGGCATTGGATCGGTAATTTGTTGGATGATAACAGTCATAACCTAGGGCGATACGGCACTAGCTCCAGTTCATAAATATAATGTAGGCATGTATTCTGTAAATAGCAGTACGTGCTTATGGAAAGAACTTGCATGACATCTTTTGTCCTACCCTCCCGTGGCAGCGGGGTCCAATTGGAAACTAAGGGATATTAAGGCCTCCTTTTAATAGAGTACCAAAACAAAGCATTAACACATGATGAATACATGAACTCCACAAACTACGGTCATCACCGGGAGTGGTCCCGACTATTGTCACTCTGGGGTTGCGGGATCATAACACGTAGTAGGTGACTATAACTTGCAAGATCGGATCTAGAACATGGATATAATGATGATAATATAAACGGTTCAGATCTGAAATCATGGCACCCGGGCCTGTCGGTGTACTAGAGTAGGGGTACCCTTGTACCCCGAACTTGTGCACGGGCAGTCGCAGCGTCCCGCGGCAAGGCCTGCCAGTTCGCCGCCAAGATTCCTTGTGGTCCCTCTGAAGACCATTCAAGAACAACGTACTCAAGACAAGACCCCGGCAAGAGGAGCTTGCCGGGAAGAAGACAAGACCCCGGCAAGAGGAGCTTGCCGGGAAGAAGGCAAGACCCCGGCAAGAGGAGCTTGCCGGGAAGGCCATCAGAAGCGTCCCAGGCCCCGGCAAGAGGCGCTTGCCGGGAAGGCCGTCCGAGGCATTCCAAGGAACTTGTCGCGGCGCGCTACGCGCCCCGACAAGACCCGGTGAGCGACAAGCTCCCGGAAGCGACAAGTCGACAGCCGCGGCAAGGCGCTTGCCGCGGCAAGCCCCCACTCCACGCCCGCGCTCCAGCACATCCACCCACGTGTCGCTCCGGGGCCCCTCCCGAGCGCACGTGGCAGGAGGCTGTGCAGCTAGGGGCGTGCGGTGGCACGCAGGCGCTGACAAGACAACCATCGTGGCAAGACGGTGGCGTCCCTAGCGGTCCCTTTCGGCGGTGTCTAGGCGACACAGACGGGCATTTAATGCCCTTGTCCCCTGCCGTCAGGGTTAGGTATGATAACAGTGTAGCAGCTAGCTGTGCCTACTACAGCACCTAGCTGTGCCTACCCACGGCACCCTTTCCATTTTTGCCCTTGGCCCCCGTTGCTCTATGTCGGTAACCCCTTGAGTATAAAAGGAGGCCCGTGTGCAACGTAGAGGGGGTCGGCCGCCTCGAGAGCTCTCGCGAGGTTCAGCAATTCCACACACTCACGCTCCCTCCTGAGCTAGAAATCAATACCAATCCACAAAGCAGGAGTAGGGTTTTATGCATCCTTGCGGCCCGAACCTGGGTAAATCACTCGCGTGCTTCGCCTCGATTTACTCCTCGCACGACCAACCGCCCGCTTGCTTCGCCTCGATCTGCTCTTTGCGCAACCTCCGCCCCCCGCCGAACCAAAAGGGACCCGGTTCGTCGGTCCCATAGGTGCCCGGTGGATCAGAAACCCCGGCATCTCTGGCGCGCCAGGTAGGGGGCGTCGAAGTTGTGTGAATCAGATCCGGCGTTCTTGCGGGCTAGATCTTCATCTTCTTCATCGATCTTCGTCTTCTTCATCAACATGCCGCCGAAGAAGAAAGTTTCGGAGGCAGCTGCTCCGTCCGCGCCGGGCCACCCACCGCCGGAGCAAACGAATGGTGGGGCAGGCGCCGGCAGAAGGGCATGCATCGACGAGGGAACTCTTGGTGCTGCCAGGTCCCAGGGCAAGGCTGCGCTGCCCATCGGCGGCGTGGCCGGCTCCCACAACGACCGGGCGCACTCCAAGACCTCGGCGTCCGTGCATGCACCGCGCCCATCTCAGGAGGCGCGGGACCGGCAGCGTCATGGTACTCACGGTACCATGCGCTCGCTGGATCAAGATCGAGCTGGTGGATCCCGGAGCGCCCAGGACCACCATGCGCGTCAACAAGCCGACGCGAGCGAGACACGGTCGCCTGGACGGGATACTGCTCCTTCTAACGTGGTTAGGAGTCCGAGCGTATCCCGCTCCTCGCACCATTCGCTACCGCCGCCCGCCACCGCAGCAGAAGCTCTGGCACGAGCTCAGCTGCTCCTAGACTACCCCCCAGCGGCGGACAAGATCGACGACTGGAGGGCCACTATCCAGAGTCTCATCGGCTTCGCCAACGGCGACACTCCTCGGCAGCCGAGCACGTTGCAGCCGCAGTGAGTCAACCAGGCGCAAACCGGTGGAGACAAGACTGGTGGGGGTGCAACTACTGTGCACTCCCCACCCCGAAGGCCAAGATCGCCGACCCGCCGGATCCGCCACGACAGTGACTCCACCGCGTCGTCGGATCCGCGAGCTCGTCACGACCAACGACAAGTTCTTCAAGAACGGCAGCGGGAAGACGCTCGTACACGCATCGAGCGCCGGAGAGAAGCGCGACGTCAGTCAGACCAGCGCGCTGGGCCCTCTGTCGACATGCATGCGCCAGGGGAACCAGGCGACCTGCCGTACCCGGTAGGTTGCCCTGCATTCACTCGTGAGCTGCGGCAAGTCCAGTGGCCCAGTACGAAGAACTTCAAGCCCGACGTACCGGAGAAGTACGACGGCAAGTTGCATCCGTCGGAGTTCCTCAGCATCTACACCATCGCGGTGCAGGCTGCTGGGGGGCGGGACGACAAGATCCTTGCCAACTACTTCCCGCTGGTACTCAAGCCCAACGTCAGGTCCTGGCTCATGCACTTGCCGGACAACTCCATATCCTCCTGGGCTGAGCTATGCCATCAGTTTGTTGGCGCCTTCATAGGCGGCCACAAACCTCATGGCCAAGAGAGCGATCTTCATCTGCTCGTCCAGAAGGAAGGAGAGCCCCTGCGCCAGTATACCCAGAGGTTCAGCCGTGTACACCACAACATCCCAAATATCCACCCTGCCGTGGTGATCAGCGCGTTCCATCAGAACGTGCGTAACCGCATGATGCGGGAGGAGTTGGCGATGTGCAAGATTCGGGACGTCAGCGAGCTTTATGCCCTGGCCGACAGGTGTGCACGCGCTGAGGAGGGGAGGAAATTCCCCGGAGAAAGCACTGGAGCAGGAGGATCTGACAGTGAGGATGCCGCCCCGGCAAAGAGAAGCCGGTGGCGCAACAACAGGAAGAAGCAGAACAACGAGGTGCTGGTCGTTGAGCAATCCGGCAATGAAGGTGACGCCACGAAGGCTACAGTTGGTAGCTCCGGCAAGGAAGTTGCCGCGTGCACCAACTGTCAGGCCGTGGCGGTCGCCGACAAGCGGGACGGCTCCGGCAAGAGATACTGTAAGCTTCACCGCACCAAGGGCCATGACCTCCAGAACTGCAAGAAGGTCGAGCAGCTCGTCCAGCAACAGAGGGCTGAGTACGAGCGGCACGACAAAGAGAGAGCCCAAGGGGGTGCCGAGAAACCTGGCCAGAAGTGCACCGGCCAGGAAGGACGCCGCGGCAAGGCCAAGCAGCGGCAAGGAGACAGACCTCCCCGCGGTCGCGACAACGACAACGATGACGGCGAGGATGAAGACATGGATGACGTTGAGACCAGTGAGCAGGAGTTTCAGAAGGCCACGGAGGTCTTGTGCGTTGACGGGGGTGCTTCCCTGCATACCTCGCACCGCCAACTCAAACAGTGGGTGCGGGAAGTCAATGCAGCGGAGCCACCCATCGAATCGCGCAAGCTTCTGAAGTGGTCCTACACGCCTATAATCTTTGACATTGAGGACCACCCTGATCGCACAACCGCGGTCGGGTGTCTGCCGATGTTGGTTTCACCAACCATCCGCAACCTCAAGGTCACCAAGATGCTAGTCGACGGCGGGGCCGGCTTAAACCTGATCTCCTCCGCTGTGCTCCGAAAACTCCAGATCCCTGACGGCGAGCTCGAAGAGACCGGCACATTCCAAGGAATCAACCCGGGAAGGAGCAAGCCGAAGGGGAAGGCCACGCTGCCGGTAACATTCGGCAGCGAGTTAAACTTCAGGACTGAGAGGGTCACGTTCGACGTTGCCGATATCCCGTTGCCTTACAGTGGGATACTTGGCCGTCCAGCGCTCGCCAAGTTCATGGCGGCCTCTCACTACGCGTATAACGTGCTGAAGATGCCAGGCCCGATAAGCGTCATTTCTATCCCTGGCGACAAGAAGGACGCTCTTATCTATGCCGACAAGATCTACCGGGAAGCAGCAGCCACGACAGACCGCGATCCACTTGCCGCTGAAGCTCCCAGGACCAAGAAGACCAAGTCCGGCAAGGACTCTGGTGCCCACTCCGGCAAGCGCACCTCTTCGGAGTGCTGCGCTGCCGTTGAGGACGCGCCATCGAGCTCCACCGGCAAGAAGACCAAGTCCGGCAGGGACTTTGGTGCCCACTCCGGCAAGCGCACCTCTTCGGATTGCTGCGCTGCCGTCGAGGACGCACCATCGAGCTCCACCGGCAAGAAGACCGAGTCCGGCAAAATCTCTGGTGCCCACTCCAGCAAGCGCGCCTCTTCGGAGGGCTGCGCTGCCGTCGAGGACGCACCATCGAGCTCCGCCGGCGAGCACAAGAAGACGATAGCGGCTCCGCCAGAGACAAAGAAGGTGTCCGCCAAGGAGGATGGCGCTGGTGGTACCTTCACCATCAGTGCCATGCTTGACCCTAAATAGGAAAGCGCGCTCGTTGCTTTCCTGCGGGCGAACGTCGACGTGTTTGCATGGCAACCATCTGACATCCCCGGTGTTCCCAGGAAAGTGATTGAGCACCACCTTGCCGTCTGTCCTCATGCGCGGCCCGTCAAGCAGAAAGTCCGGAAGCAGGCGGTGGAGCGCCAAGAATTCATTGCGGAGGAAATCAAGAAACTAGAAGCAGCAGGCCTCGTCAGAGGGGTGCTCCATCCCACGTGGTTGGCCAATCCTGTAGTCGTGCGCAAGGCAAACGGGAAATGGAGGCTTTGCATCGATTTCACCGATGTTAACAAAGCTTGTCCCAAAGACCCATTTCCTTTGCCGCGCATTGACCAGATTGTTGACTCCACAGCTGGATGTGATTTGCTTTCGTTTCTTGATGTGTACTCCGGGTATCATCAGATCTTCATGGCAGAGGAGGATGAAGAGAAGACCGCATTTATTACTCCATGTGGCACGTACTGCTTTGTATGGATGCCTTTCGGATTAAAAAATGCCGGCTCAACATTTGCAAGAGTAGTCCATATTGCTCTCGAGCCACAAATACACAGAAATGTGGAAGCCTACATGGATGATATAGTGGTCAAGAGCAAGGACAGAGCAACCCTGATCCAAGACTTAGACGAGACTTTTGCAAATCTGAGCAAGATCAGCCTCAAGCTCAACCCAGAGAAGTGCGTGTTCGGGGTTCCCTCCGGCAAGCTTCTCGGGTTCTTCGTGTCTCAGCGGGGAATTGAAGCCAACCCCGACAAGATCAGGGCCGTTGAGCAGATTGAAGCCCCGAAGCGCGTCAAAGATGTTCAGAAACTTGCCAGTTGCGTGGCTGCTCTCAGCAGGTTTATCTCTCGGTCTGCTGAGCGCGCCCTGCCGTTTTTCAAACTATTGAAAAAGGCAGGTCCAATGAAATGGACTCCGGACACGGAGGCTACACTGCAAGACCTGAAGAGATACCTGTCCTCCCCTCCAATACTTGTCGCGCCTAAGCCACAAGAGAAGTTGCTGCTGTACATAGCGGCAAACAATCAAGTGGTTAGTGCTGCGCTAGTGGCAGAGAGGGAGGCGGATGATGAGCCAGCAACCGCGGCAAGCGCATCCAGCGACAAGCAGGGGGCTTCCCCGACAAGCTCTGGTCCCGACAAAGATGAACCCGCGCTGATACACGAGGAGATACGGAAGAAAACGGTGCAGCGCCCAGTTTACTTTGTCAGTTCCCTCTTGCAGAGGGCTAGGTCAAGGTACACTGGCGTGCAGAAACTGCTTTTCGGCCTTCTCATGGCCTCGAGAAAGCTGCGCCATTACTTCCAAGCACATGAGATCACAGTGGTCACTCGCTTTCCGCTGAAGAGGATACTGCAGAATCCTGAGGCGACAGGCAGGATTGTTGAGTGGGCACTGGAACTGTCAAGCTTTGGTCTCAAGTTTGAAAGCACTTCAACTATCCAGAGCAGAGCATTGGCAGAATTCATAGCGGAATGGACGCCAACTCCGGACGAAGAAATCCCGGAGACGAGCATCCCCGACAAAGAAGCGAGCAAAGAGTGGCTGATGTACTTTGATGGTGCTTTCTCGCTGCAAGGCGCCGGCGCTGGTGTGCTGCTTATCGCGCCCACCGGAGAGCACCTCAAGTACATAGTCCAGATGCACTTTCCCAAGGAGCAAGCAACAAACAATACTGCAGAGTATGAGGGATTGCTTGCCGGTCTCCGGATCGCAGCAGACCTTGGGATCAAGAAGCTCATTGTCAGGGGTGACTCACAGCTTATCGTCCGCCAAGTAAACAAGAATTATCAGAGTCCATTGATGGAAGCTTACGTCGACGAAGTGAGAAAGCTAGAAGAGCGCTTTGACGGCCTACAAATGGACCATGTTCCGAGAACTCAGAACGCCATTGCTGATGGCCTGTCAAAGTGCGCCGCACTTAAGTTACCTGTGGAACCAGGGACCTTTGTGCTCAAGCTGACTCAACCGTCCGTAACACCATCAACTGGACAAAGCAAGAAGAGGAAGTTGATTCCTGGTGGCTACCTGCCGGCAGAGCTTCCCGAAGCCGCCGCCAAGAAGGTCCCCAAGATCAACACCGAAGGCGCTGGTGAGCCAGATACTCCGGCAAGCCCTAGGGTTTGTTCCGTTGAAGCTGAAGCTCCCGGCAAGCATGTCGCGGGATATCACGCTCCGGCAGAGACACAGCTTCTCGCCGTCGAAGCAGATATTCCCGCTGCAACCTCCAAGATCAACGCCAAGAGCGCCGGTGAGCCAGATGCTCCGGCAAGCCCTAGGGTTTGTTCCGTTGAAGCTAAAGCTCCCGGCAAGCTTGTCGCGGAACGTCAAGCTCCGGCAGAGACACAGCTTCTCGCCGTAGAAGCGGACGTTCCCGCAGCAGCAGAGTTGCCTTTAGTCCTTGTTGTCGAGCCACAGGCTCCAACATGGGCGCAGCAGATTGTCCGTTTCCTTCAAACGGGAGAACTTCCCGAAGAGCAAGAAGAACCCGAAAGAGTAGCCCGGCAGTCATGTATGTACCAGTTCGTCGACAAGACGCTGTACAGAAGAAGACTCAACGGTGTGAAATTGAGGTGCATTCCCCGGGAAGACGGACAGAAGCTGTTGGCAGAGATACACGGAGGCATATGTGGTCACCACATTGGCGCAAGAGCACTCGTCGGCAAAGCATTCCGGCAAGGTTTCTTCTGGCCAACAGCCCTCCAGGATGCAACTGCACAAGTAACCAAGTGTGAAGCGTGCCAGTTCCATTCCAAGCAGATACACCAGCTAGCTCAAGCTCTCCAGACGATCCCTTTATCCTGGCCATTTTCGGTCTGGGGGCTCGACATCCTCGGCCCCTTCCCCTGAGCTGTCGGGGGCTTTGAGTACTTGTACGTCGCAATCGACAAGTTCACAAAGTGGCCGGAAGTGGAACCAGTGAGGAAGGTGACCGCACAGTCAGCCGTCAAGTTCTTCAGATCGATTGTTTGCCGCTTCAGGATCCCTAACCGGATAATCACCGACAACAGCACACAGTTCACGAGCCACGCCTTCATGCAGTACATCCAAGATCTCGGCGCCAAAGTCTGCTTCGCCTCTGTTGCTCACCCAAGGAGCAACGGTTAAGCGGAGAGGGCAAACGCCGAGGTGCTGCGCGGGCTCAAGACCAGAACTTTCGACAGGCTGCACAAGTGTGGAAGAAACTGGATCGAGGAGCTACCGGTGGTTCTTTGGTCGATCAGAACGACGCCAAATCGAGCCACTGGACAGACAGCCTTTGCTCTAGTCTATGGAGCAGAGGCAGTTACCCCCACGGAACTCGTATACGGGTCACCTCGAGTGCTCTCTTATGATGAGCTTGAGCAAGAGCGGCTGCGGCAAGAGGACGCGCTGCTCCTTGAGGAAGATCGTCTCCAGGCTGCTGTGCGAGCTGCTCGCTACCAGCAAGCTCTGCGCCGCTACCACAGCCGCAGAGTCAATGCCAGGAGTCTCGAGGAAGGCGACCTTGTTCTTCGGCGCGCTCAGTCCGCCAAGAATTCCAACAAGTTGACGCCGAAGTGGGAAGGCCCTTACCGGGTGAGACGAGTCACCAGGCCTGGCGCTGTCCGCCTGGAGACCGAAGACGGTGTTCCAGTGAGCAACTCCTGGAACATCGAGCATCTTCGCAAGTTTTACCCATAAGGCGCGGTTGTCGGACCCCGTTCGGCAACCACCTCTCTGTACGAGTCTTGCCGCTGCTGCATGTAATCCTTTGTACAGAGCCAGCCGCAGACCCTGGCGCAGGAACAGATATCCTCACGGAACTCGTATACGGGTCACCTCGAGTGCTCGCTCATGATGAGCTTGAGCAAGAGCGGCTGCGGCAAGATGACGCGCTGCTCCTTGAGGAAGATCGTCTTCAGGCCGCTGTGCGAGCCGTCGCTCCCAGCCCGTGCCAGAAGCTTCGAGGAATGCGACCTTGTTCTTCGGCGCGTTCAGTCAGCCAAGATCCAAACAAGTCGACGCCGAAGTGGGAAGGCCCTTACAAGGCGAAACGAGTCACCAGGCCTGGCGCTGTCCGCCTGGAGACCAAAGATGGCACGCCAGTGAGCAACTCCTGGGACATCGAGCCTCTTCGCAAGTTTCGTTCGTAAGGCGCGGTTGTCGGACCCCGTCCGACAACCACCTCTCTGTGCGAGTCTTGCCGCTGTTGCATGTAAACCTCTGTACAGAGCCAGGCGCAGACCCTGGCACCAGAAAATGAAGCGCTGCATACCCCGGGGGCTATAGCATGCATGCTAGATTGAGTCTGAGTCTCGTCCTTGGTTAGGGTCGATAGTCCCTAACAGTGGCTAACCCCTAGCTTAGAGGTCGAGAGTCCGTCCCTTTGCTTTTCCTTCGTTCGCAGGGCTCGCACATCCTGGCCAGGCCACCTGGAGACGAAAAGGAGAAGAAGGGCGCGCTGGCACCTGGGCCACGGCAAGAGCGCCGGGGACTGCGAATGCCAAGATGTCACCCCCGGCAAGCCAGAGTTGCCGGGGGCTGCGATATCAGATAAGTTTTCATCCCTCTTCATGCATCCTCTTATGGACTGGGGAATGCGAAACCCCGTTTCTTCCCGGAAACTTCCGTGCTCCCCCGACTCTAGGCCCTGGAGCGCGTTCCCGGGGCCAAGTTTGGTCGTAGTCGCGGCAGCACAAGGGATGAAACGAGGAGGCCGCGCCCACCTCGTTCCCACCTCCGTCAAAGGCGTGAGAAAGGTCGAGCGGCGTGGGAAGGCGGCGGGGCTTGTTGTCGGGGAATGGAATGCCTGTCCGAGAGATACCAAGGATTTGCTCCTTGGCGTGGGTTCGACCCGCGACGCAAATAACCCGGCAAACATCCCCTTTTCATCAAAAAACATCCCATACAGGTACAGTCCATAGAGGATGAAAAACATGAAAGAGAGGATTACAAGATACAGCTAAAGGCCCGAAGGCTTACAATTAAAAAGATAAGGTGCCCGTAATCCTTTTCCTGTCCCTCTCTTCAGGAGGTAGAACAAGCAGGCGAAAAGGGGAAAGGGGCGCCAAGGCAAGCTACAGGTGCTAGAAGACACCAAGAGAACATCCGGGGGCCGGACGGTGATGGCGACGCCGGGAGAAGGGTGCGAAGGAGGGGCGGCAGGACGTCAGCACGCTGTCGAGGGCACCACGACCTCGTACTCCGACCTGACGGCCTTGTCGCCAGCCGTCTTCCCCTTCCGCGACCTCCCTACGCCAGCCGCCCAAGGAGACGCCCCCGGGGAGTTCAAGAAGCCGGCGCCGCGGATGATGGGGTCGCCGATGCCGCACGAGACGGCGCCCGACACCTAGTCGGAGCCGCCGTCCTGCCGCCCGCCACCCTCACCATCACTGCCGCTGTCCTCCTCGTCACTCTCGCTCGAGGAGGAGGCTTCGCTATCGGAGGAGCTGTCCACGCAGCACTTCACCCGGGTGCCGAAGCACCCGAAGACCTTGACGGAAAGGAGATCGCCCTCCACCAGCTTAAAATGGAGGGTGAGTCCCCCCGTCAAGCTGTGGATGCGGGCGAACGTCTTCCACCCTCGATCGAGATACATCACACCAGGGGCTGGGAACGCCACGCGGACTCGCGTGCCGCTGATCCCACAGCCCCTCATGTGTAATCTCAGAGTCTTCGGCGGGTCCGACTCCATCGCGCCCGCGAACGGAGCCGGAAGCCGGAGGCGACGACGAGGCGCCCGACGCAGCTTGACGAAGAACTCGCAAGGGTTGTCCCCTATATGGACCGCCACGGGGGGAGGAGCCGCCGGCGGGGGTGAAGCTGGCGCGTTGCCCCGTCCGCCTCTTCCCCGAGCGCCTCGACCTCGTCCTCGACCTCGTCCACGACCTCGCCCACTCCCTCTTCCCCTTACGGCTGGCTCTGCCACCACGAGCGAGGAAAAGGGGAGGGTGCGCTGTCTGGCAGCGACCCTCGCCGCCACCGATGAAGGCCCGGGATTCCCTTTCTCCATGGCGAATGAGAGAAAGGGGAGCAGAAGCTGAAGAAAGGAGGAGGCGGGAGAGTGCAGGCTTCGGTGCTCCCTTCCCGCTCCTTATAAAGGAGCGAAGTGGGAGCCCAGCTGCCCCGCTCAGCGAATCAAGGCACAGGAAGAGCAGGAAGGCGGGCCGACCCGTCCCCTCTGCTCGCAACGGCCCGGGTTCCCGCTCCCGCCGTCCGCGATCCCAAATGCATGGGAGCCGCGTGGCGGAGAGGCAGAACTGAGGCGACGGATGGGGCGGCCTCACCCTACCCCGTGATCTCGGGGTGTGGGCGCTTCGGAAATCGCGCACCGGCCCCGTCCAGTAAATGTGCCACGCCCCACGCCTACCTCCGTTTGGAGAAGAGGGCGTGGGCCGTTCCCCTTCATCATGGCTTGACGCATGCTCGCGGGGCTTAGCCCCACGCACGCGCGCCGCCCGCGTCACCCACGACGCCGTGTTCGACGCGCGCCGTTATGGGCGTGTGCGATGGAAGCGGAGAGATATGCGGCGTGACCTAGGCCGCGCGTGCCCGTGCACTGTTTTGGGCCTGGCCCAACAGCGCTCGGCACCGTGTCTGGCCCAAGCCCGGGGGCTCCTGTCGGTGTACTAGAGTAGGGGTACCCTTGTACCCCGAACTTGTGCACGGGCAGTCGCAGCGTCCCGCGGCAAGGCCTGCCAGTTCGCCGCCAAGATTCCTTGTGGTCCCTCTGAAGACCATTCAAGAACAAAGTACTCAAGACAAGACCCCGGCAAGAGGAGTTTGCCGGGAAGAAGACAAGACCCCGGCAAGAGGAGCTTGCCGGGAAGAAGGCAAGACCCCGGCAAGAGGAGCTTGCCGGGAAGGCCATCAGAAGCGTCCCAAGGCCCCGGCAAGAGGCGCTTGCCGGGAAGGCCGTCCGAGGCATTCCAAGGAACTTGCCGCGGCGCGCTACACGCCCCAACAAGACCCGGTGAGCGACAAGCTCCCGGAAGCGACAAGTCGACAGCCGCGGCAAGGCGCTTGCCGCGGCAAGCCCCCACTCCACGCCCGCGCTCCAGCACATCCACCCACGTGTCGCTCCGGGGCCCCTCCCGAGCGCACGTGGCAGGAGGCTGTGCAGCTAGGGGCGTGCAGTGGTACGCAGGCGCTGACAAGACAACCATCGTGGCAAGACGGTGGCATCCCTAGCGGTCCCTTTCGGCGCTGTCTAGGCGACACAGATGGGCATTTAATGCCCTTGTCCCATGCCATCAGGGTTAGGTATGATAACACTGTAGCAGCTAGCTGTGCCTACTACAGGACCTAGCTGTGCCTACCCACGGCACCCTTTCCATTTTTGCCCTTGGC
Source organism: Triticum urartu (assembly GCF_003073215.2). NCBI lineage: Eukaryota > Viridiplantae > Streptophyta > Magnoliopsida > Poales > Poaceae > Triticum > Triticum urartu. The sequence goes on along the minus strand of NC_053023.1, from coordinate 223,511,135 downwards.
CCCCGTTTCACTATGTCGGTAACCCCTTGAGTATAAAAGGAGGCCCGTGTGCAACGTAGAGGGGGTCGGCCACCTCGAGAGCTCTCGCGAGGTTCAGCAATTCCACACACTCACGCTCCCTCCTGAGCTAGAAATCAATACCAATCCACAAAGCAGGAGTAGGGTTTTACGCATCCTTGCGGCCCGAACCTGGGTAAATCGCTCGCGTGCTTCGCCTCGATTTACTCCTCGCGCGACCAACCGCCCGCTTGCTTCGCCTCGATCTGCTCTTTGCGCAACCTCCGCCCCCCGCCGAACCAAAAGGGACCCGGTTCGCCGGTCCCATAGGTGCCCGGTGGATCAGAAACCCCGGCAGGGCCCAAAGTGACAAGCATTAAGCATGGCGAAGTCATAGCAACATCAATCTCAGAACATAGTGGATAATAGGGATCAAGCCCTAACAAATCTAAGTAGATCACATGATGAATCTCATCCAACTGCTGACCAACCAGCGGGCCTATGAAGGAATTACTCACTCCTAGTGGGGAGCATCATGGAATTGGCGATGGAGAAGGGTTGGTGATGACGAAGAACGAAGATCCCCCTGAAGAACAAGAGGTGACGGCGGCTCCCAATGAAGAACATGAGGTGACGGCGGCTCCGTCTCTTGGATCACATTAATTCTTTCTCCCTGGTTTTTTCTAGAAATATGGGATTTTATAGCGTCGGTTTCAGGGTCTGCGGGGCCACTAGGTGGGGACAACCCACCTGGGCGCGCCTGGGGGGGGGCACGCGCGCCCTAGTGGGTTGTGCCCACCCAGGTGCCCCCCTCAGGTGACTCTTGGCTCCAGAAACTCTCTTTTATTCTATAAAAATCCTTGCAAAGTTTCATTCCATTCCGAGAACTTTTATTTCTGCACAAAAACAACACCATGGTAGTTCTGCTGAAAACAACGTCAGTCCAGGGTTAGTTTCACTCAAATCATGCAAAATAGAGTCCAAAACAAGAGGAAAAGCATTAGGAAAAGTAGATACGTTGGAGATGTATCAACTCCCCCAAGCTTAAACCTTTGCTCGTCCTCAAGCAATTCACTTGATAAACAGAAAGTGAAAAAGAAAAAACTTTTATGAACTCTTTTGCTCTTGTTTGCATAAATAAGATTAAACAGCACCAGGTTTTCAGCCAACATTATAACTAACCATGCCGACAATAACTCTGAAGGATTATATTAACTCATATCAATGGCATAATCATATAGCGAGCAATAATAAGATATTTCAAACAGCAACACATTGTCAAAACAACCATGATATAATATGACAATAGTGGTATCTCTCTAGCCCTTTCTGAGACCGCAAAACATAAATGCAGAGCACCTCCAAAGTTCAAGCAGCAACTAAACATTGTAATTCATGGTAGAAAAGATCCAGTCATGATGCACCCAACATTAGCTAAACAGAATGCATAAGCATGAAAGTAGTGCTCTCAGGTTCTGGCGCTTATTTTAGAAGATGATGACACAACATAAAAGTAAATATATAGTCCCTTCGCAGAGGGAAGCAATGATTTTCATAGGTGCCAGAGCTCATGCTTTTAAAACAGAGGTAAATGATATTTTGAGACAAGCACCCTTCTCATTTACTTCATGACCATCAGTTATCAATATCTTCCATGCTAAGCACGCTAGTGGCGGTTCCCAAGCTATAAAAGTAAAGGTTTTAACTCCATTGAGAGTTTTTGTTTGGTTATTTGTAAGCTTTTTCTGTTTGCAGTTTGGGACTGGGCATCCCTATTGTTGCCCTTTTCTAGTGCGATGGCGAGTGAATAAACACTCGACCTGAGAATAACCCGCTTAGCATGGAAGATACCAACCACCTCATGTCGTTCCATGAATGATCCAGGCACACAAAGAGGATATTTATTAGAAGTTTTTTTAGAGGTGGCACATGCAAATTTACTTAGGATGGCAGGGTAATACCGCATATAGGTAGGTATGGTGGACTCATCTGAAACAACTTGGGTTCAAGGTTTTTGATGTACAAGTAGAATTCCCACTTAGTCAGGTGAAGGCTAGCAATTAGATTGAAAAGAGACCAGCTAGAGAGCAACAACGGTCATGAACATGCATTATCAATAAGTAACATTAGACACTAGCATGATTAGGATATGAACACCATGAACATAAATATCATGGAGGTTATGTTGGTTTTGATTCAACTACATGCATGAAAATGTGCCAAGTCAAGCCACTCGAACATTCAGAGGAGGATACCATATCATCATACTACATCAGAATCATTTTAACGCAATGTTGATATCCAAGATAAATCATTATCCACTCCTAGCTACTTATGCATGGCATGAGAAACTATAATCTCTAATTGTCATTGTAAACATGTTTAATCATAATGGGCTGAATCATGGATACTAGGTTACACATATTTACACAAACAGAACAAGTCGAGTTCATAACCGTTTCTCTCTACCGTGGCCAGTTCATCGAATATCGTCATTATTGCCTTTCACTTGCACGACCGAACGATGTGAAAATAATAATAGTGCAAGAGTGCCGTGGACTAAGCTGGAATCTGCAAACATTTTATTCAACAGGAGATGACACGGTAAAATGGGCTCTTTGTTATATCTACAATTATGCAAATGAGAGCCACTCAACATTGTCATCGTGGTGTTCTCCTCGGTACAACTCGAATAATAATAATAAAAAGTTCAGAGAAACATACAGAAATATTTTTTGGAGTTTTTGGTTTTCTTGAACAAGCAAATAAAAGGGAAAAGCAAAAATGAGAAAAACTTTTTACACGGGAAAGCTCCCAACAAGCAAAAGAAGAACAAGGAAATCTTTTTGGATTTTCTTTTCAGTGCAACAACTAAGCATGCATAGAAACTAACTAACTACAACTAATTTTTTTGTTTTTTCTAAGGTTTTTCAAACACGCAAGAATAAAGCAAGAAAATAAAATTAAGCATGGATGATACAATGAAAAAGTGTGGACACAGACAAATGGAATGAGTGGACATGAATATAAAGTCGGTGGAAACACGTACTCCCCCAAGCATAGGCTTTTGGCCTAACTTGGTAATCGATCAGAAGCCTGGATAGTAGTCGGAGTGGTAGCTCACAGAGGCTCTTGGTGCGGATACCTCACCCTGCCGTGCCGCCTGGACCGCAGCGTTATGGGCTCGGGCCTCGCTCTCAAGGACGAACTATCTTCCCTTGCTGTGATAATCAAAAAGAGCAGGGACATGCAAATATATGTGAACAATAGACACTTGGTTAAACAACAAGTTATAGGTGAAATTATGAATATTTCCTTTAAGGATCTTATGATTTTTCATAGCATCAAAGTCTAAATATTGCGTGGGTAGGATAGGGTCAAAGGGCAAAGGTGAAACACCTAGCTCCCTTGCTAAACGTGTGGGATAAATTCCTCCATAGGAATAACCACTATTAGTGTTGTGTTGTAGCCTGTGTGCAACAATAGCCCCAAGATTGTAACTTCTATCACTAGTGAGAGCAGCGCGTATGAGGCTCAAGTCTGGAGCACAAAGTGTACTACAATCTTGTTTGCCTACAATACACTTTCCATTGAATAAAGCAATGTATTGAACTGCGGGAAAATGAATGCTCTTTATTCTACCTTGCGTCACTCCCCTCGTCTCACCGTAGCGAAGACTAGTCAAGAAAGATTGGTACTCAACCCTTGGCGGTTCATCAAGCGAACCCCAGAATGGGAGTTTGAAGTGGTGAGCAAATCTCTCTAGTGATATGGTGAATGGATTTCGATACAGTTTAAATGACACCCTAGACTCACGTGGATCGAATTTAAATCCTTTAACAAATGATTTAGTGAGAGTGTGGTGTTGATCGCACTCATCTGAAATGTAGGGGCCGAGACTGGCATTGTGAACATATTGCTCAAATTCCTCCTTAATGCCCACACGCACCATATAATCATCGCATGGCCATAGGCATGTTTTGGTGGCGGCATCTCGAATGGAACCTTCACTTGGTTCAACATAAGACCGACGAGCGGAGCTGTCACTAGAAGATGCCCCTGAGGATCTCCTCCTCAAAGAACTCCTTCCAAATAGGTTCATCATGTTCGCGTACAATTTTCTGAAAAAAATTGGGTGACAAAAATTTATCAACAAAACTTTACACGATTGATAGAAACTACTGATAGGGATACATACAGGCCATAGCAAGCATTCAAACTACTTAGAAATCTAAGAATTCAACATGCAAGCTCATCTACAGCAGCACCAAGAGTAGCTAATTATTCAAAATATAAACCACTAAAACAAAACTAATTGGACAAAAGGAGGAGTCACATACCAAGCAACAATCCCCCGAAACAGTTTCGAAAACGGAGCTTCGAGCAAAAAGATCGAAATCCATGGGTTTGAGAGCAAGAACACGGGAGAGAGAGCAATGGAGAATTTTATTCTGGGGGTAGGTGAGGGGCCCACATGGGGACCACAACCCACCAGGGCGCGCCTGGGAGTCCTGGCGTGCCCAGGTGGGTTGTGCCCACGTGGTGTACCTCCCTCTGATATTATTTGCACCAGAAATTATTGAATATTCAGAAAAAAAAATTGTATTAAATTTTCAGGGCGTTCTGATATTATTTGGGTCATTATTTTATTACATGGGAAATTCAGAAAACAGACAAAACATGGCATTTTATTTTATTTAACTAATAAAAATAGACAAAACATGCAAATGTGTGTATACAACGGAGTCTTGATTAAACATCAATTTGTAGGTGAAATTATCAGGTTTACCCTTAAGGATCTTATGACGCTTCATAGCATCAAAGTCTAAATATTGCGTCGGTAAAATAGGGTCATATGGCAAAGGTGAAACACCCAGCTCTCTTGCTAAGCGTGTGGCATAAATTCCACCATAAAAATAACCACTATTAGCGTTGTGTTGCAACCTACATGCAACAATCGGCCCAATATTATAGCTTTTTTCACCGGTGAGTGTGGCGCGTATGAGGCTCAAGTCTGGAGCACAAAGTGTACTACAATCTTGTTTTCCTACAATACATTTCCCATTGAGTAATGCAAAGTACAGAATTGCGGGAAAATGAATGCTCTTTATTCTACCTTGTGTCACTCCCCTATTCTCACCGTAGCAAAGGCTAGACAAAAATGTTTCGAACTCAGCTCTTGGTGGTTCGCCAAGCGAACCCCAAAATGGAATTTTGTAGTGGTGAGCATATCTCTCTAGTGATATAGTAAATGAATTTTCATACAGTTTAAATGACACCCTTGACTCACATGGATGGAATTTAAATCCTTTGACAAATGATTCAGTGAGAGTGTGGTGTTGATTGCACTTATCTGAAATGTAGAGACCGAGATCGGCATTGTGAACATATTGTTTAAATTCCTCCTTAATGCCCACACTCACCATATAATCATCGCACGGCCATAAGCATGTTTTGCTGGTGGCATCTCATATGGAACTCTCACTTGGTTCAACATAAGACCGACGAACGGAACTGTGACTAGAAGATGCCTCCGAGGATCTCCTCTTCGAAGACCTCCTTCCAAAGAGGTTCATCATGTTCGCGTACAATTTTCAAGCAACAATCCCCCGAAACAGTTTCGGAAACGGAGCTTTAAGCAAAGAGATCGAAATCTACGGGTTCGAGAGCAAGAACACAAGGGAGAGAGCAATGGTGAATTTTTTTCAAGCTAGGTGATGATGTGGTGTGAAGAGATAAGTGAGCGGGTGTAACGCCCTCGATGCGACTATATTTCCTACGTGTCGAAGCACGACTTAGAGGCATAACCGCATTGAAAGCAATGTCGCAAGTATGGTAATCTTCACAACAACCCATATAAATAGATAATAGGGGAAAAAGGTACATAGTTGGCTTACACTCGCCACGTCACACAAATACATGAATGACATTACAATCATCCAATACACTCATGGTCCGACTACGGCACCAAAATAAAAGATCAACCCCAACAAGCGACATGGTCCCGATCGCCCCAACTGGGCACCACTACTGATCATCAGGGAAAGACACATAGTAACGGCGAGAGTCTTCGTCGAACTCCCACTTGAGCTCAAGCACATCATCTGGAACGGAATCATCGGTCCCTGCATCTGGTTTGGAAGTAATCTGTGAGTCACGGGGACTCAACAATCTCGCACCCTCGCGATCAAGACTATTTAAGCTTATAGGTAAGGTAAGGTAATATGTGGAGCTGCAGCAAGCGACTAGCATATATGGTGGCTAACCTGTTCGCAAAAGAGAGCGAGAAGAGAAGGCAAAGCCCGAACGAAGAACTATAGAACAACCTACGGCAAACATTACTCCAACACCGTGTTCACTTCCCGGGCTCCGCCGAGAAGACACCATCACGGTTACACATGTAGTTGATTCATTTTAATTAAGTTAAAGTTCATGTTATCTACAACCGGATATTAACAAATTCTCATCTGCCCATAACCGCGGGCACGGCTTTCGAAAGTTCAAATCCCTGAAGGGGAGTCCCAACTTATCCCATCACAAGCTCTCACGGTCAACGAAGGATATACCTTCTCCCGAGACATTCCGATCAGACTCGGCATCCCGGTTCTACAAGACAACTTCGACAATGGTAAAACAAATCCAGCAACACTGCCCGAATGTGCTGACAAATCCTGATAGGAGCTGCACATATCTCGTTCTCAGGTCACACTCAGATGAACACTACGTACAACTAAAACCAACCCTCAAGTTTCCCCGAGGTGGCGCTGCAAGTGGCTCTGTTTGGACCAACACTCAGAGGAGCACTGGCCCGGGGGGTTTAAATAAAGATGACCCTTGGGCATTGCTGGAGGAGTTTTATTCAAGGCGAACTGTTAAGGAGTTCCCATCATCACCCAACCACGTAAGGAATGCAAAATCCGGGAACATAACACCGATATGACGGAAAACTAGGGCGGCAAGAGTGGAACAAAACACTAGGAAAAAGGCCGAGCCTTCCACCCTTTACCAAGTATATAGGTGCATTAATATAACAAGATAATATAGTGATATCCCAACAATTAACAATGTTCCAACAAGGAACGATCTCCAACCTTCACCTGCAACTAGCAACGCTATAAGAGGGGCTGAGCAAAGCGGTAACATAGCCAATTAACGGTTTGCTAGGACATGGTGGGTTAGAGGTTTGACATGGCAATTTGGGAGGCATGATAAGCAAGTGGTAGGCATCGTAGCATAGGCATAGCAAAAGAGCGAGCATCTAGCAAGCAAAGATAGAAGTGATTTCGAGGGTATGATCATCTTGCCTGCAAAGTTGTCAGAGTTGACTAGATCCTCGTAAGCAAACTCAACGGGCTCCTCGTTAGTGAACTCGTCTCCCGGCTCTACCCAAACAAGACAAATGAGCAAAAAGAACACAATCAATCACGTGCAAATCTCATACAAAATGATGCAAACATGGTATGCTATGCGGGATGCGATATGTGATGCATATCCAAGATTTGACAAGGAATGGTTGAACCTGTCCTCAACATGGAAATCCAAGAGTGCCACTGGAAAGGTGAGGTGATTTCGGTTGAAATCAATATAAAGATCACCGGAATCGGATGCACGGTTTGGAAATGGCAAGCAAAACAAATATGGCACCGGTCTGCGATAAACAGCAAGTAGCCACCTAAATGCATCAAGATAATTATGCTACAGCACTCAAACATGACAACAAAATACATGGCAGGGATCCACTCATAATTCTTGACAAAAGATGAACACTGAGCTACGGCCAATTCATCCATTAACAGGTTCAAACAAGCATGGAAAAAGTGCAAACGATAACAGGTTTCAGACTTACTGACATTAACACAAGTCTGGAATTGAACATCAGGTAGCACACTTTGGAGCATGAAAACTATATGCTACAGGAAATTAACATGGCAACGCAAGGCATGACATGAAGCTACTCAAAGCACTTAACAAAAGTCCCTTAGTGACCTTGAGCCAAAAGGGATCAGAAAATACAATTGCAAGCATGCGAACATGGAAAAAACATAATCAGATTACAGACTTGGTGAAAAACTGGAGCATGCAAATCTGTTAACGAGTAGGCATGTTCATGAGCTCGATGCCCTCGCTACAGAGCATAGCATGCCAAACTAAGCATACACCCATCAAGAATAAATATCATGGAAGCTAGACATGGCAAGAACAACAACATAGCATGCACGGATCGCTAGCAACATCCTCGGCAAAATCGCTAACAAGACAACAATCTGCCAGGATTCACGAAATAGCAAAAGTAGAGCTCGATTGACTCAAGCTAGGGTGCTTCATAAATGCAAACAAAGACATGGATGAATAGAGCACCACAATTTTAAGAAAACATCCTTACTGGTCATCCTCAAAAGAGGCACGGATCACTAGGAAACAACATGAACATATGGCATATTGATAAAAACAGATCAAGGACTTAGTGAAATTCTAAGTCCCTGAAATCAGCATTAACGAATGCACTACTTTGCAAGCTTGTGCTAGTCACCACACATATCACAAAAATACATGGTAAGCGCCTCTGTAAAGATGGCATGGCATATAACAAAACTCATGTAGAGCTCAGAAGCATATCATGCACACATTAAACATGGCAAAAATGACAAATAGCTATTTGATGAAACAGATCTGACAATTTAACCATATAGCTCTCTTCCAACAGCATTTCGGGCATCAAGATGAGCTCAAATGAAAATGATGCAGTGAGATGAAATGATGTACTCTCTGAGACGAACATTTTTGATATGCTACATGCTCAAATCGGAGCTACAGATGCAGAGTTACAGCATGATGAAGTGTGCTAAAAATATGCAAAACTGGGACAAAACGAGGTCAACCCTAGGGTTTACTGTAGCGGTAGATCCAGATCTGGCGAGGCACGGACGCCGAGGTTGCCGGGGCTTCCGCCGGAGAAGTCGCGGAGCTCGCCGGAGAGGAGGAGGCCGGCCGGAACGAGCGAGGGGAGGCGAGGGCGAGGCGGCGGCGGGTCGGCGAGGTGGTGCAGGTGCGGGGCGGCCCGGTGGCGGCGCGGCTCCCGGAGTTGGAAGAAGGCGGCGGTCGGCGGAGGAGGCGAGAGGCGCGGACGGCGCGGCCTCCCAGTCGGCGGGCGCGGGCGACGGGCCGGGAGCGTCGGTGACGGGCGCCACGGGCCGTGGCGGGTGCGGACCGCGATGTGGGCGCGGAGGCGCCACGTGGTGGCTTGCGGTAGGCCGAGTGGTGGCGGGCGGACGTGTCCGGTCTGATCCGGACGCGTCCGGCAGCGGGAGGAGGAAGATGTTAGGGTTAGGGTGGATTTTGCCCGAAATTTCGGAGGGGGAGTCCTTTTTATACATAGAAGGAGCTAGGAGGATCCAAATGGAGTGCGGTTTTCGGCCACGCGATCGTGATCGAACGCTCTAGACGATGGCAAAGGTTTTGGTGGGTTTTGGGCCAAATTGGAAGGGTGTTGGGCTGCAACACACACGAGGCCTTTTCGGTCCCTCGGTTAACCGTTGGAGTATCAAATGAAGTCCAAATGGTACGAAACTTGACAAGCGGTCTACCGGTAGTAAACCAAGGCCGCATGACAAGTCTCGGTCCAATCCGGAAATGTTTAACCCCCACACACGAAAAGAGATAGAAAGGACCACCAGAGGAGATAGGAGCGCCGGAATGCAAAACGGACTACAGGGAAAATGCTTGGATGCATGAGACGAACACGTATGAAAATGCAATGCACATGATGCCATGATATGAGATGCATAACAACGACAACAACACACGGAGACAAAAACCCGAACCCGAGGAAATAAAATAACTTAGCGCCGGAAACGGCAAGAGTTGGGATACATATAAGGTAAATTACATCCGGGGTGTTACAACACTCCACCACTACAAAAGGATCTCGTCCCGAGATCTAGGACTGGAAAAACGCCAGGTACTCAGAACGGAGGTGATCCTCGCGTTCCCAGGTGGCTTCACGGTCGGAATGGTGTGACCACTTGACTTTGAGGAATTTGATTGACTTATTGCGAGTCTTGCGTTCAGTCTCTTCAAGAATAGCAACTGGGTGCTCACGATAAGAAAGGTCTTCTTGGAGATCAATGTCTTCGAAGTTGACGGTGCGGTCAGGGGTCTTGAAGCACTTGCGGAGCTGAGAGACATGGAACACGTCGTGCACATTTGCAAAGATTGAAGGAAGCTCGAGTTGATAGGCGAGATCGCCTCTCTTGCTGACGATCTTGAAAGGACCCACGTATCTAGGGGTAAGCTTCCCTTTGATACCGAAGCGACGAGTACCTTTCATTGGAGAGACGCGGAGGTAAACATGGTCTCCGATCTCGAAAGCCAAATCACGATGCTTACTATCATAGTAGCTCTTCTGACGCTATTGCGCTGCTTTGAGGTTATCACGAATGACCTTGCACATTTCCTCTGCCTCTGTGATCAAGTCATTTTCGAGAAGTTGACGTTCACCAGTCTCTGACCAGTTAAGAGGAGTATGACACTTCCTGCCATAAAGAATTTCGAATGGGGCCTTGCCCGAACTTGCTTAAAAACTATTGTTGTAGGAGAATTCGGCATATGGAAGACAATCTTCCCACTTCATACCGAAGGAGATAACGCAAGCCCTGAGCATATCTTCAAGGATCTGATTGACACGCTCGACTTGACCGCTAGTTTGAGGATGAAAAGCTGTGCTGAAGCGGATGTTGGTGCCCATGGCCTTCTGAAAAGAATCCCAAAAATTGGAGGTAAAGATACTGCCACGGTCTGAAGAGATCAACTGTGGAATGCCGTGCAGAGAGACAATCCGAGAGGTATAAAGCTCCGCCAATTGAGCTACAGTGATAGACTCTTTGATAGGTAGAAAGTGAGCCACTTTAGTGAGTTTGTCGTTGACAACGAATATAGCGTCATTGCCACGCTTGGACTTTGGAAACCCAGTCACAAAGTCCATCTCAATGTGGTCAAACTTCCATTCTAGAATGGAAAGAGGTTGGAGGAGACCAGCTGGTCTTTGGTGTTCTGCCTTCACTCTTCTACAGACATCACATTCATTAGCGAATTGAGCAATCTCGCACTTCATTCGAGTCCACCAATAAGCCTGCTTGAGGTCCTGGTACATCTTCGTACTCCCAGGGTGGATGGAGAGGAGAGAATTGTGAGCCTCATTCATAATAACTTTACGAAGGTCACCTTTAGGCACAACAATACGATCCTCGAAGAAGAGAGTATCCTTGTCATCAAGGCGATAACACTTGTACTTGGGTTGACTCTTGGCAATCCCAATCTTCACCTTCTTCACCATAGCATCAAGAAGTTGAGCCTCGCGAATATGATCTTCCAAAGTAGGATAGACTTGAAGGTTGGCGAGGAACCCTTGAGGAACAACTTGCAGATTGAGTTTGCGGAAAGCTTCATGAAGCTCGGGTTGGTAAGGCTTGAGAATCAGACTGTTGCAGTAAGCCTTCCTGCTCAAAGCGTCAGCAATCACATTGGCCTTGCCTGGAGTATACTCAATACTCGGATTATACTCTTGAATCATTTCGACCCAACAAGTCTGCCTGAGGTTGAGATTAGGCTGAGTGAAGATGTACTTGAGACTCTTGTGGTCAGTGAAGATGTCCACTTTTCTTCCCAATAAGAGATGTCTCCAAGTCAAAAGAGCATGCACAACTGCCGCCAACTTGAGGTCATGAGTGGGGTAGTTCTTCTCGTTGGGCTTCAACTAGCGAGAGGTATAAGCCACAACTTTCTTCTCTTGCATCAACACTGCACCAAGACCTTGAAGAGAGGCATCATAGAAGACCTCGAATGGTTTGGATTCATCAGGAGGAGTCAGAACTAGAGCAGTGACCAATTTCTCTTTCAAAGTGTTGAAACCGATGTCACATTCCGGAGACCAAATGTACTTGACGTGCTTCTGGAGAAGGTTTGAAAGAGGCTTCGCGATCTTTGAAAAGTTCTCAACGAACCTTCGGCAGTAGCTTGCGAGACCAAGGAAGCTGCGGAGTTGCTTCATGTTCTGAGGTGGTTCCCAATTCACAATTGCAGACACCTTCTCAGGATTCACTACTATGCCCTTGGCAGAGATGATATGCCCAAGATAGAGAACCTCATCGAGCCAAAACTCGCACTTTGAGAACTTGGCGTAGAACTGATGTTCCCTGAGCTTATCGAGCACCAAACGCAAGTGCTTGGCATGATCTTCCTTGTTCTTTGAAAAGACCAGAATGTCATCGAGGTAGACCAAGACAAAGTCATTTGTGTAGGCGTTGAAGATGAAGTTCATCATGCGAGACAAAGTCGGAGGAGCGTTGACGAGGCCAAAAGACATGACAGTGTATTCATATGAATCATAGCTTGTTCTGAAAGCCGTCTTGGGGATATCTTGTTCACGGATTCGAATCTGGTGATAGCCCATACGGAGATCAAGCTTGGAGAATACTTGGGCACCTTTGAGTTTTTCGAACAGCTCATTGATGTTGGGAAGTGGGTACTTGTTCTTGATAGTCTTCTTGTTCAATGGACGGTAGTCAACACAAAGTCGGTCCGTTCCATCATTCTTCTTCACAAAAAGAACTCCACAACCCCACGGAGAAGAACTAGGTCGGATGAGACCCATTCTCTCTTGAATATCGAGTTGCTTCTTCAGCTGCTTCAACTCTTCAGGTCCGAGCTTGTAAGGACGTTTGCAAACAGGTTCTGTGCCGGGCTCAAGATCGATGACGAATTCAACTGGCCGGTGTGGAGGCATTCCTGGAAGCTCTTCTGGAAAAACGTCTTGATATTCGCAAACGACTGGAATTTGAGAGATGGCATCCAGTTCACCCTTCTCATTGAGAGAAAACAGACGGATGGTATCATCACGAGCGGCAAAGACAATTACATCCTCAGACGAATGAGTCAATTGAATCTGCCTGGCAGCACAATCAAGGTGCGCCTTGTGCTTAGAAAGCCAATCCATTCCGAGAATAAGATCAATATCCGAGTTTCCAAGAACCACTGGAGAGGACAGAAACTTGTAGTCGCCCAACATGATAGAGACATCCGGGACGCAATTGTTAGAAGTCATTTGCTTGCCTGGAGACACAATCTTCAATGGGAAAGGAATCCTTTCGGTCACAAAATCATGCTTGGCAACAAATGGTGTTGAAATAAAAGAAAGCGATGCACCAGTGTCAAAAAGAACTTTTGCAGGAACATCGTTAACAGGAAGGTTACCATCATGACATCTGGCGAGTCCTCTGGCTGAGCTGCATTCAACAAGTTGACCTTGGCGTGCTTGGGGTTATGCTTGACCACAGCTGTACTTGCCGATATCACAGGAGGAGGAGGAGGGAGACGCCTCTGATTGAAGCATTTGTTGGCATAGTGACCCTTCTGTTGGCACTTGTTGCATGTGACCTCTGAAAGCGGACGGTGATACGGAGCACTCGATCTTGGAGCTTGAGACGAAGTCTTGTTCTGAAAGCCAGGGCTGGGTGGGTGGGAAGATCCAATGCCACCTTTGCTCTTCTGCTGATAAGGCTGACGGAACGGAGGAGGAGGAAGCCAGTACTTCTGCTGCTTAGCCACTTGAGTTGAGGAAGGAGTAGCATCTCTGAATCGCTTCTTGGAAGCATCGCACTTTAGTTGAGCAGTCTCTTGCTTCAATGCCATGTTGTAAAACTCATCGTACCTCCTGGGCTCAAAGAGGACAAGAGCTAGCTGGATTTCTTCTCTCAGACCACCCCTGAACTGGTATATCATGCTCTTCTCGTCAGGGACGTCCTGCTTAGCAAAGCGGGCGAGCTTCTGAAACATCTTGTTGTACTCATAGACAGACATAGGGCCTTGCTTCAGGTTGCGGAATTCCTCACGCTTGCTTTCAGCCACGCTCTGAGGAATATGATGAGCTTTGAAGTCTTGACGGAATTCATCCCAGGTAATCACACAGCCTCCTCTGGAATCTTTGTACTGCTGAAACCATTCTGCAGCTTGGTCTTTGAGTTGGAAGGAAGCGAACTTGACAAAGTCCTCAGGCCTGACGTTACTGCACTCGAAATGCTTGCCTATGTCCACGAGCCAATCATCAGCGTCAGTTGCCTCAACACAATTCCTGAAGGTCTTTGGCTGGTTAGCAAGGAACTGGTTGAGTGTAGCAAAGTGATTCTGATTGTTGCCCCGGTTGCCTTGGTTGCACTCTTGAAGAAGTTGCATGATCAGCTGCGTGTTTGCATTGGTAGCGGCCATCACAGCTTGCCATGCCTCCGGAGGTGGAGGTGGTGGTGGCGAATAAGGATTCGGAGTCGTGCGCGTTGGAGGAGCCATCCTGAACAGGTTGACATCCATTAGCACATTGACAGACAAATATAGAAGCTGAATCAAACGAGTTGAAATTGCAACATATAGTCTTCACATCCGAACAAAATGAACGAATGCATTTCAATTGAAATGGTCACATATCCATAAATTGAGAAGCCACTTAGAATGGAGGAAGAAAAATAAAAAAACAACAAGGTACGGAACAAGAACGAATACTCGGTAAAGATCACCCAATCTCAAACCAAATATCCGTGGAAGAAGAACTAGAGCTACTAGAATTCCCACCTATGAAACTCCCGAACCTTTCCGGTTATGCAATCAGGTGTTGGGGATACAGGGGAAGCATAATATCTCACCCAAATCTAGCAATTCCTACATCCAGCTGTATCCATCCTTCAACACATAACCGAGAAAAACTTCGGAAATCGTCTACCTCAACCTTCGAAAAGCATCCATTATACGAGTTATGGCAATACTCCCGAACTCCCGCCACAGTACTGGGTGGCGTCGAGGTTATCTCACCAACAACTACATAAAAGAGATTTCCGATGTCGGCGAAACTAAACTCAGGTATTCCAGAACTGCAATGATAAAATTGTGACGACAACACCTCGGAGCTCAACTCCCCGGGACACTGCCACAACCCCTAAATGACAGGAGGCACCAGGAACAATGTTCTCGTCACAAATCGATCGGAATGATTCCAAGATACCCGCGTGATCCTAAAAAAAATTAGTGAAATTTGAGAAGAGAAGAGACAAAACTCTACGTTAGGATGCCTTACCAGAGTGATGAAGGGACTGGGGAGTAAAAAGAATTCCTAAACTCTCTGATATATAATTCCTAAATGACTCAAAACATTTTTCTGGACTCAACCACGTCAGCTAATTCGATCAAGCAGGGGGGCTCCTAAGGTCGGGGAAGGCTCTGATTACCAACTTGTAACGCCCTCGATGCGACTATATATCCTACATGTCGAAGCACGACTTAGAGGCATAACCGCATTGAAAGCAATGTCGCAAGTAAGGTAATCTTCACAACAACCCATATAAATATATAATAGGGGAAAAAGGTACATAGTTGGCTTACACTCGCCACGTCACACAAATACATGAAAACATTACAACCATCCAATACACTCATGGTCCGACTACGGCACCAAAATAAAAGATCAACCCCAACAAGGGACATGGTCCCGATCGCCCCAACTAGGCACCACTGCTGATCATCAGGGAAAGACACATAGTAACAGCGGGAGTCTTCGTCGAACTCCCACTTGAGCTCAAGCGCATCATCTGGAATGGAATCATCGGTCCCTGCATCTGGTTTGGAAGAAATCTATGAGTCACGGGGACTCAGCAATCTCGCACCCTCGTGATCAAGACTATTTAAGCTTATAGGTAAGGTAAGGTAATATGTGGAGCTACAGCAAGCGACTAGCATATATGGTGGCTAACCTGTTCGCAAAAGAGAGCAAGAAGAGAAGGCAAAGCACGAACGAAGAACTATAGAACAACCTACGGCAAACATTACTCCAACACCGTGTTCACTTCCCGGACTCCGCCGAGAAGAGACCATCACGGTTACACGCACAGTTGATTCATTTTAATTAAGTTAAACTTCATGTTATCTACAACCGGACATTAAAAAATTCCCATCTGCCCATAACCGCGGGCATGGCTTTCGAAAGTTCAAATCCCTGCAGGGGAGTCCCAACTTAGCCCATCACAAGCTCTCACGGTCAACGAAGGATATACCTTCTCCCGAGACATTCCGATCAGACTCGGCATCCCGGTTCTACAAGACAACTTCGACAATGGTAAAACAAATCCAGCAACACCGCCCGAATGTGCCGACAAATCCCGATAGGAGTTGCACATATCTCGTTCCACGGCACACTCAGATGAACACTATGTACAACTAAAACCAACCCTCAAGTTTCCACGAGGTGGCACTGCAAGTGCCTCTGTTTGGACCAACACTCAGAGGAGCACTGGCCCGGGGGGTTTAAATAAAGATGACCCTTGGGCTCCGGAAACCCAAGGGAAAAAGAGGCTAGGTGGCAAATGGTAAAACCAAGGTTGGGCATTGCTGGAGGAGTTTTATTCAAGGCGAACTGTCAAGGGGTTCCCATTATCACCCAACCGCGTAAGGAACGCAAAATCCGGGAACATAACACCGATATGACGGAAAACTAGGGCGACAAGAGTGGAACAAAACACTAGGAAAAAGGACAAGCCTTCCACCCTTTACCAAGTATATAGGTGCATTAAGATAACAAGATAATATAGTGATATCCCAACAATAAACAATGTTCCAACAAGGAACGATCTCCAACATTCACCTGCAACTAGCAACGCTATAAGAGGGACTGAGCAAAGTGGTAACATAGCCAATTAACGGTTTGCTAGGACATGGTGGGTTAGAGGTTTGACATGGCAATTAGGGAGGCATGATAAGCAAATGGTAGGTATCGTAGCATAGGCATAGAAAAAGAGCGAGCATCTAGCAAGCAAAGATAGAAGTGATTTCGAGGGTATGATCATCTTGCCTGCAAAGTTGTCAGAGTTGACTAGATCCTCGTAAGCAAACTCAACGGGTTCCTCGTTAGCGAACTCGTCTCCTGGCTCTACCCAAACAAGACAAACAAGCAAAAGGAACACAATCAATCACGTGCAAAGCTCAAACAAAATGATGCAAACATGGTATGCTATGCGGGATGCGATATGTGATGCATATGCAAGATTTGACAAGGAACGATTGAACCTGTCCTCAACTTGGAAATCCAAGAGTGCCACTGGAAAGGTGAGGTGATTTCGGTTAAAACCGATATAAAGATCACCGGAATCGGCTGCACGGTTTGGAAATGGCAAGCAAAACAAATATGGCACCGGTCTGCGATAAACAGCATGTAGCCACCTAAATGCATCAAGATAATTATGCTACAGCACTCAAACATGACAAAAAAATACATGGCAGGGATTCACTCATAATGCTTGAAAAAAGATGAACACTGAGCTACCGCCAATTCATCCATTAACAGGTTCAAACAAGCATGGCAAAAATGCAAACGATAACAGCTTTCAGACTTAGTGACATTAACACAAGTCTGGAATTTAACATCAGGTAGCACACTTTGGAGCTTGAAAACTATATGCTACAGGAACTTAACATGGCAAAGCAAGGCATGACATGAAGCTACTCAAAGCACTAAACAAAAGTCCCTTAGTGACCTTGAGCCAAAAGGGATCAGAAAATACAATTGCAAGCATGTGAACATGGCAAAAACATAATCAGGTTACCGACTTAGTGAAAAACTGGAGCATGCAAAACAGTTAGCGAGTAGGCATGTTTACGAGCTCGATCCACTCACTACAAAGCAAGGCGTGACAAACTAAGCATACACCCATCAAGAATACATATCATATAAGCTATACATGGCAAGAACAACAACATAGAATGCACGGATCAATAACAACATCCTCGGCAAAATCGCTAACAAGTCAACAATCTGTCAGGATTCACGAAATAGCAAAAGTAGAGCTCGATTGACTCAAGCTAGGGTGCTCCATAATTGCAAACAAAGACATGGATGGATATAGCCCCATAATGTTAACAAAACATCCTTACTGATCATCCTCAAAAGAGGCACGGATCACTAGGAAACAACATAAACATATGGCATATTGATAAAAACAGATCATGGACTTGGTGAAATTGTAAGTCCCTGAAATCAGCATTAACGAATGCACTACGTTGCAAGCTTGTGCTAGTCACCACACATATCACAAAAATACATGGTAATCACCTCTGTAAAGATGGCATGGCATATAACAAAACTCATGTAGAGCTCAGAAGCATATCATGCACACATTAATCATGGCAAAAATGACAAATAGCTATTTGATGAAACAAATCTGACAATTTAACCATATAGCTCTTTTCCAACAGCATTTCGGGCATCAAGATGAGCTCAAATGAAAATGACGCAATGAGATAAAATGATGTACTCTCTAAGACGAACATTTTTGATATGCTACACGCTCAAATCGGAGCTACGGATGCGGAGTTACGGCATGATGAAGTATGCTAAAAATATGCAAAACTGGGACAAAACGAGGTCAACCCTAGGGTTTACTATAGCGGCGGATCCAGATCTGGTGAGGCACGGACGCCGAGGTTCGCCAGGGCTTCCGCCGGAGAAGTCGCGGAGCTCACCGGAGAGGAGGAGGCCGGCCGGAACGGGCGAGGGGAGGCGAGGGCGAGGCCGCGGTGGGTCGGCGAGGTGGTGCGGGCGCGGGGCGGCCCAGTGGCGGTGCGGCTCGCCGGAGTTGGGGCGGCGTCGGCGATGGAGTGCGGCGGCGCCGGAGTTGGAAGAAGGCGGCGGTCGGCGGAGGAGGCGAGAGGCGCGGGCGCCGCGGCCTCCCAGTCGGCGGGCGCGGGCGACGGGCCGGGAGGGCCGGTGACGGGCCCCGCGGGCCGCGGCAGGTGCGGACAGTGATGTGGGTGCGGAGGCGCCACGTGGCGGCTTGCGGTAGGCCGGGCGGCGGCGGGCGGACGTGTCCGGTCCGATCCGGACGCGTTCGGCGGCGGGAGGAGGAAGATGCTAGGGTTAGGGTGGATTTTGCCCGAAATTTCGGAGGGGGAGTCCTTTTTATACATAGAAGGAGCTAGGAGGCTCCAAATGGAGTGCGGTTTTCGGCCACGCGATCGTGATCGAATGCTCTAGACGATGGGAGAGGTTTTGGTGGGTTTTGGACCAAATTGGAAGGGTGTTGGGCTGCAACACACACGAGTCCTTCTCGGTCCCTCGGTTAACCGTTGGAGTATCAAACGAAGTCCAAAATGGTACGAAACTTGACAGGCGGTCTACCGGTAGTAAACCGAGGCCGCATGACAAGTCTCAATCCAATCCGGAAATGTTTAACCCCCACGCAGGAAAAGAGGTATGAAGGACCACCGGAGGAGATAGGAGCGCCGGAATGCAAAACGGACAACGTATGCAAATGCAATGCACATGATGCCATGATATGAGATGCATGACAAAGACAACAGCACAAGGAGACAAAAACCCGAACCCGAGGAAATAAAATAACTTAGCGCCGGAAACGACAAGAGTTGCGATACATATAAGGTAAATTACATCCGGGGTGTTACAGCGGGCCCACATGGGGACCACAACCCACTAGGGCGTACCTCAGGGTCCTCGTGCGCCCAGGTGGGTTGTGCACACTTGGTGCACCTCCCTTTGATATTATTTGCACAAAAAATTCTTAAATATTCAGAAAAAATCGTATTAAATTTTTAGAGCATTCTGAGAACTTCTATTTTTGGGTCATTTTTTGTTCCACGGGAAATTCAGAAAACAGACAAAACATGGCATTTTATTTTATTTAACTAATAAAAACATAAAACAATAGGTAGGGACAGAAGGTAGTGCTCACTAAATGCATCAACTTCATACCTCTCAAAATGATCTATTAATATGGTTGGTCAGGTCTTATTAACAATAACTTTCAATTATCATGAAACCAAAGAACTTTCGTAAATCACTAAGTTACCTCAATGGAGATATGAATGTCCCCAACAATAAACATTTCATATTTGTTTTTGGCAGTAGGTAGAGGTAGTTGAAAACTTCCAATAGTGATTGTCGGAGATTTTTCAATAACATTAATACCATTCACTTGGAATTGTTTCTTCGGAAAGTGCACCGTATGCTCATTACCATTGATATGAAATGTGACCTTGCTTTTATTGCAATCAATAACAGCCCCTGCAGTATTCAACAAGGGTCTACCAAGGATAATCAACATGTTCTCGTCCTCGGGCATCTCAAGTATGACAAAGTCAGTCAAAATAGTAACATTAGCAACAACAACGGGCACATCCTCACAAATACCGATAGGTATGGCAGTAGATTCGTCAGCCATTAGCAAAGATATTTCAGTAGGTGTGAGTTTACTCAAATCAAGTCCTTTATATAAAGAGAAAGGCATAACACTAACACCAGCTCCTAAATCACATAAAGCAGTTTTCACATTGTTCTTTTTGATGGAGCAAGGTATAGTTGGTATTCCCGGATCTCCAAGTTTCTTAGGTACTCCATCCTTAAAAGTATAATTAGCAAGCATAGTGGAGATTTCAGCTTCCTGTATTTTTCTCTTATTAGTGATGATGTCTTTCATATACTTTGCATAAGGAGGCATTTTAAGGATATCAGTCAAGCGAGTACGCAAAAAGACTGGCCTCAGCATTTTAGTAAAGCGTTCAAATTCTTCATCATCTTTCTTTTTACTTGAATTAGGTGGAAAGGGCATAGGTTTTTGAACACACGGTTCTCTTTCCCTATCGTGTTTTCTAGCAATAAAGTCCCTTTTATCATATCATGTATTCTTAGGTTGTGGGTTATCAAGATCAAGTGGTGGTTCTATCTCAACATCATTGTCTTGTTATTTATTATATGTTTGAGTGTCTTCATGAACCTCATTATTAACTTTTTCATTATCATAAGCTGAGTGTTCATTACCAGATTGAGTTTCAGCATCAGAAATAGAAACATCATTATCATTATCAGGAGGTTTTTCTATTTCAGGTTCACTAGAAGCATGCAAAGTCCTATTATTTCACTTTTTATTCTTCTTTTTAGAAGTACAAGGTGCAGTGGTGTTGTTCCTTTGTGAATCATATTCAATTATTTTTGCGTGTCCCTCTAGATAAAGTGATTCCTGAGTCATTTTACCTCCTCTAGTTGCTACTCTAACAGCAAAGTCATGTATGTTTCTATTCATTTCATCTAGCAACTCTCTTTGAGATTTAGCAACATGTTCTAACTGGGTTTGTACCATAGAAGCATGCTTGTCAACACCTCTAACATCATTTGAGATTCTAAATAACAAGTCACTCAAGCGAGCAATCATGTCAGAGTTGTATTTCAATTGTTTCCTAACATTTGCATTGAAGTGATCTTGTTTTCTAATATAGTTTTCAAACTCATAAAGGCATTGCCTAGGGGGCATATTGTGAGGATTGTCATTATCATTAAGCTTCATTAGAGAACTTACCTCTACCACCTTAGGTAGTGGTGGTGTATTAAGCCCATGTATTTCCTCAATAGGAGGTAAGTTTTTGACATCCTTAGCTTTAATACCTTTTTCCTTCATAGATTTCTTTGCCTCTTGCATATCTTTTAGGACTAAGATATAATATACCCCTCTTCTTCGGAGTGGGTTTAGGCGGTGGTTTAGGAAGAGTCCAATCAGCAAAAAAATTCAATATATTATTCAATAATTCTTCTGCTTGCCCAATCGTTCATTCCCTGAAAACACAACCAACACAACTATCCAGGAAGTCCCTAGAAGCATCGGTTAGTCCATTATAGAAGATATCAAGTATTTCATTTGTC
Source organism: Triticum urartu (assembly GCF_003073215.2). Taxonomy (NCBI): domain Eukaryota; kingdom Viridiplantae; phylum Streptophyta; class Magnoliopsida; order Poales; family Poaceae; genus Triticum; species Triticum urartu. Next base: position 223,489,402 of record NC_053023.1, on the reverse strand, counting down.
TTCACAGGATGATTAGGCAAAGCATTAAGTAGTTGGCAAAGCCTCCCCCAAGCTTGTGGGAGACTCTCTTCTTTAATTTGCACAAAGTTAAATATCTCCTGTAAAGCAGATTGTTTCTTATGAGCAAGGAAATATTTTTCAAAGAAGTAACAAATCATATCCTGGGGACTACACACACAACCAGGAGCAAGAGTATTGTACCAAGATTTAGCATCACCATTTAATGAGAACAGAAATAATTTGAAAATAAAGTAACAGTGAGTTTTCTCATCATGAGTAAAAAGGGTGGCTATGTCATTCAACTTAGTAAGATGTGCCACAACAGTTTTAGTTTCATAACCATGGAAAGGATCAGATTCAACAAGAGTGATTAACTCTGGGTCGATAGGGAATTCATAATCCTTATCATCAATAAAGATAGGTGAAGTAGAAAACTTAGGATCATATTGCATTCTAGCATTCAGAGATTTTTCTTTATACTTGCATAATAATTTCTCTAGATATGTCTATCCTTAAAAGTAAGAATATCTCTAGTTGTCTCCTCATTCATAACATAACCTTCCGGTACCTTAGGCAATTCATATCTAGGAGGGATAGTTCTAGCAGGTGCTCCTACTTTAGATCCATATTGAGCAATCTGATTATGAATCTTTTTATCCAAATTTTCAATCATCTCAACTCTAGCATCCTTATTTTCAATAATATCAAGCCTTTGCATTACATGCTCCAAGGTTAAAATAGTTCCATTGACCAAAAGATGTGATGGGCCTAACAAATATATCATGGCATTGTAAGAATCACAAGTATGGCTACCCAAGAAGTTCCCTCCAGTAATGGTATCTAAAACATATCTATTCCAAGGAGTAACGCCCACGTAAAAATTGCGAAGAAGAACAACAGTAGGTTGCTTTTGAGTAGATATATTTTGAGCATTGCAAAATCAATACCAATCATATTTTAAGTTTTCTCCCTCCCTTTGTTTAAAATTGAGAACTTCGTTATTGGGAGTGCTAACAATGATGGGAGGAATGGCCATAGAAGCGAGACAAGCACATAAAAGGAAAACGAAGAAGACGAACAGAAGAGGGGCAAAGAAAAGGCAAAACTTTTCAAAAATCGTTTTAGAAGTGGGGGAGAGGAAAGCGAGAGGCGAATGACAAATAATGTAATGCAAGAGAAGAGACTTTATGATGGGTACTTGGTATGTCTTGGCTTGGCGTAGATCTCCCCGGCAACGGCGCCAGAAATTCTTCCTGCTACTTCTCGAGCTTATGTTGGTTTTTCCCTTGAAGAGGAAAGGGTGATGCAGCAAAGTAGAGTAAGTATTCCCCTCGGCTTTTGAGAACCAAGTTATCAATCCAGTAGGAGACAACACACAAGTCACCGAATACCTGCACAAACAAACGCCAACTTGCACCCAACGCGATAAAGGGGTTGTCAATCCCTTCACGGTTATTTGCAAAGTGAGATCTCATAGAGATGGATAAATGGTAAAGTAATATTTTTGGTATTTTTGGTTTACGGAACGGAAAGTAAAAGATTGGAAAAGAAGTAAAATAGGAAACTAAAATTATAGATCGGAAACTTATATGATGGAAAATAGAACTGGGGGCCTTAGGTTTCACTAGAGGCTTTTCTCAAGATAGAAATTATTAAAGTGGGTGAACAAATTATTGTCGAGCAATTGATAGAAAAGAGCAAAGTTATGACGATATCTAAGGCAATGACCATGAATATAGGCATCATGTCTGTATCAAGTAGACCGACTCCTGCATGTATCTACTACTATTACTCCAAACATTGACTGACTCCTTCCTGCATCTAGAGTAGTAAGTTCATAGAACAGAGTAACGCATTAAGTAACATGACATGATGTAGCAGGATAAACTCATGCAATATGATGAAAAACCTATCTTGTTATCCTCGATGGCAACAATACAATACGTGTCGGTTCCCCTTCTGTCACTGGGATCGAGCACCGCAAGATTGAACCCAAAGCTAAGCACTTCTTCCATTGCAAGAAAAACCAATCTAGTTGGCCAAACCAAATCAATAGTTCCAAGAGACTTGCAAAGATATCAAATCATTCATATAAGAATTCAGAGAATATTCATAGATAAGCTGATCATAAATCAACAATTCATCGGATCTTGGCAAACACACCACAAAAGGGTATCACCTCAGATAGATCTCCAAGAACATCGAGGAGACACATGGTATTGAGAATCAAAGAGAGAGAAGAAACCATCTAGCTACTAGCTATGGACCCGTAGGTCTGAGGTAAACTACTCATGCTTCATCGGAGAGGCAATGGTGTTGATGTAGAAGCCCTTCATGGTCGAATTCCCCTCCGGCGGGACGCCGGGAAAGGCTCCTAGATGGGATCTCATGGGTACAGAAGGTTGCGGTGGCGAAAAAGTGTTTTCGTGGCTCTCCTGGTAGGTTTTGGAATATTTAGGAATATATAGGCAGACGAAATAGGTCGGTGGAGTCATGAGGGACCCATAAGGGTGGGGGCGCGCCCTACCCCCTGGGCGCGCCCTCCGTCCTTGTGGTTGCCTCGTGGCTTCCCTGATGTGTACTCCAAGTCCTCCGGATGTCTTCTGGTCCAAGAAAAATAATCGCGAAAGTTTCATTCCCTTTGGACTCCGTTTGATATTCCTTTTCTGTGAAACTATAAAACAAGGAAAAAAACAGGAACTGGCACTGGGCTCTCGGTTAATATGTTTGTCCCAAAAATAATATAAAATAGCATAATAATGCATATAAAACATCCAAAACCGATAATGTAATAGCATGGAACAATCAAAAATTATAGATACATTGGAGACGTATCAGCTGGCACCACCGCCCGACGCACGCTAGTCTGGGCTCCCAAATGAGCCCAGCCGCGCAACGAACAGAGCACCATAGCACGTTCCCGGGTGCCCCCGCCGCGTCTGCTGCCGCCAGCGGGTTACACCCAGTTGACTAGGGATTTGACCTCCCCTGGGTCAATGACAGGTGGGACCCGCCCTACTAACTAAGTTAGTTAAAGGTTAATTAAATTAGGTTAGTTAGGTTAGTCACTAACACGCGGGATGCACTGGTCAGTTTGACATGGGCCGCCCTGTTGACCTGTTGATGTCAGCATGAGGTCATGCTGATGCAATAATTCCTTTTCTGGAATTAGTTTAATTCTAAATAACCAGAAATTCCAGAAAAAGGTTTAAACTTGAAAAATTCATAGTAAATAATTTATAGCTCAGATAGAAAATATTTATATATGATAAATTATCAGAAAAATCCAATCTATCCATTGGTACTGGTCTCATGCATGATAAAGCAACTTAACCTTGCTATATAGATCAAAACAATTTAGTGCACTTTGTAAATTCATAGCTTGGGTTTGATTCTGAACCTTTGGTTCAAATAGACTCAAACCCTTCTGTTTTAGTTGCATTAGTTCAAACACACCCATTTTGCCATGTCTTGAGCATGCATCACATTGTTGCATATTGCCATTTGTTGATTGTGTAACCGGTATGTTCCTTGCGGTAGGTTCTGCTCCCGAGGATATTCATGAGTATCCAGTTGAAGGGCAGTACCCCTCAACCACTATGTCTGGAAAACAACCCCCATTGATCATTTCGATACAATCCCATCCTCTCGCTCCTTCTCTCATTTACTACATTAAGACAACAATGTTTCAAACTATTGTTTGCTGCGGTACTTGAACCCCTTTCCTCTACATGACCTATCTTTGCCACAGTAACTAGATGAAACCCACTAGCATGTGTAGGAGTTGATCGAGCCATGTTGTGTTCCTACCATGCTATGCTTCATATGCTTAGAGTTGAGTCGGGTCTGTTTCATCTAGGTGATGGATCGGCGTGAAATGGTTGTGTTTGGTAATGAGAGTGAAGTGTTGAACCTGTTTTGGTAAAGGTATTCATGAGAGGCCATGTAGGAGTACATGGTGGGTTGTTTCATTGGAACTGTCCTAAGAACTGAGTTCCGTGTATGTGATCCAAGATAATCTACTACCACACATTGGGCCCTAGAATATGACCCCGCTCGACTTATTGACCGCCATGTCCTCGGTCCAGGAGTTGCAAGTAGCTTCTGCTGTTTGTGGAATGCTGGAGGCCGTGCGTGGTGCTGACATTAGGGGTGGGCTGTGACGCGGAAGGCAAGTGGCCCGGTGTACCGAGACGCCCATTTGGTGGCTCAGGAACCCCGCACACATCGTTTGGTGACTCGGGAACCTTCCACACATCATTTGGGGCCGTAGTGGAAACCCTGGTCGGACTTCCTTCTGTATGAAACCCGAATAGGTGATAAACCTGGACTAGAGACTTGTGTGGTTGGTTAGGTAGTGGTGTACACCCTCGCCGGCTTTCGCTTGAAGTTTGCCGGGCACATGACTTGTGCAAGTGCTAAGTGGTGGACACATGTGTGAAGCAGTACACCCTTGCAGGGTTATCAAACTATTCGAATAGCCGCGTCCGCGATAATGGACTACTTGGGTACTTATGAAATTCCTAGACAAGTTAATGGTTACTCATAAAAGTCTCAAGACAAGTGTGAGTGTCATTGATGGCCCTTCCGTAGGAAGACGGGAGAGGATCCACGGTAGAGTATTGTCGTGGTGATTAGTGGACTCGTGTGCGCTATCTCATCTTATTCAAACTACTGATACACATAGTATACGATAGATAAGAGTCAAAGCTGGCTTGCTGCAATAAACACCACTACCCTTGTTGACAATGTTGCATGTATGATAGGATCTGATGTAAGACTTGTTGAGTACCTTTGTACTCATGTTTGCTTAATATACTACTGCAGAGGAGAACACTGCCCCCTCCAATGGTTTCTATGTAGATCTCGATGTTGATGAGTGACTTGCTACCCAGGTGGCAACCTCGAGCCTGTGAAGGGCCTTGTAGATAGTCAAGCTTCACCAAGCCTTCTTTCTTTCCAGTTGTCTGTACTCGGACAAGTTTAGCTTCCGCATGTGCTTTGTATGTTTGTATGACTTGAGTGTTAGGTCATGTGACCCCTACTTGTATGGATATGTTATGTATGGCTCTCCGAAGCCTTTTAAATAAATACTTAGAGTCGTAGAGTTTTGTTGTGATGCCATGTTGTATTTGCACATATCGAGCATATTGTGTGTATGATTTTGAAATTCTTGGTATGTGTGGGATTCAACACCTAGTTGTTTATTATCGGTAGCCTCTCTTATGGGGAAATGTCTCCTAGTGCTTCCAGTGAGCCATGGTAGCTTGCTACCGCTCTGGAACACATGGATTGATTGGCATTTGTCCTTCTTTGCTCCTGTATCTGTCCCTTAGGGGAAATGTCACGCGGTGTTTTACTGGAGTCCTTGTAGCTTACTACGACTCGTTTGCACTCGTTGTTGACCGACAGGTGCATTGCTGGGTCATGTATGCTTGTCCCTATAAGCTTGTGCCACCTTGGGTTTACGACTAGTCATGTCGGCCCGGATTCTCTCTCATATGGATGCTAGCGGCACAGTAATATACGTGATCGAAAAGGCGCAAATGGTCCTGATCAAGGCAAGGCTGCAGCCGTGGGAATACCGTGCGTTAGTCCACAATGCGATATGATGTGTTACAGGCTAGATCGGTGTGACTTAGGGTTGGGGTCCTGACATTTACCTAGAACGACATGAAAATACCGCATATAGGTAGGTATGGTGGACTCATGTGGCAAAACTGGGTTTAAGAATTTTGGATGCACAAGTAGTATTCCCACTTAGTACAAACGGAGGCTAGCAAATAGAATGAGAAGCAACCTACCAAGAAACAAAAATTCACATAAACGAGCTTTGAGCATAACTAATACCAAATAATGCACCACAAGTAGGATGTAATTTCATTGCATAACTATTGACTTGCGTGCTTGCATAGGGAATCACAAACCTTAACACCAATATTCTTACAAAAGCATGATTACTCACCAACATGAATGACATATTATTATCTCCATATCGCAAAACTATTGCAAGGAATCAAACTTATCATATCCAATGATCTACATGAAGGTTTTTATTATATCCTTCTTGGATATTCATCATGTTAGGGCCAATTTCATAGCTTGTGCAAATTCTCATCACTAGTATCAACTCTCAAAATAATATAAGTGAAGCATGAGAGTATTCGACAAACTAGTCCAAAAAGATATAAGTGAAGATCAAGCGAGTACTTAAGTAGATGGGTATCCATTTGAGGACTCTCTATTATTTAGAAACTTTCAGATAGAAGTAATTTATTAAAATAGCAAGCAAAAAATGGCGTTCAAAGAATAGCACACATCATGTGAAGAAGCAAAAACTTAGGCTCAACCGATACTAACCGATAATTGTTGATGAAGAAAGGTGGGATGCCTACTTGGGCATCCCCAAGCTTAGATGCTTGAGACTTCTTGTAATACTATCTTGGGATGCCTTGGGCATCCCCAAGCTTGAGATTTTGTGTCTCCTTAATTCCTTCTCATAACACGGTTTCCCTAAATCTTAAAAACTTCATCCATACAAAACTCAACAAGAACTCGTGAGATAAGTTAGTATAAACCAATGCAAAACCTTATCATTCTATACTATAGCAAATCGCTAAAATTATAATTTAACATTGCATACTACATGCCTCTACATATTTAATACTCCTATCCTCAAATAGAATTGTTAAATAGGCAAACATATGCAAACAATGAAAACATAATAGCAATCTGCCAAAACAGGACAGTCTCTAAAGAATGCAAGAGGATTCATACTTCTATAACTCCAAAAAATCTGCAAATTTACCATACTGTAGAAAATTTATAATACCATATTGTGTAAAAATTTCAAGATTTTATCACGTTCTGACTTTCCAGAAGAATTCATACAATGATAGAAATCTTTCTATCTTCAAACAACATGTAGACTTGCAAAATAAGCATGGTAAAGGCTATACTTGGCATTTTTATTGAAGTAAAAGATGCAAAACATTATTATAAATAATGGCAAGAAAATCAAAACAAAATAAAATGATGCTCCAAGAAAAACTCATATCATGTGACGAATAAAAATATAGCCTAAAGTAAGGTTACCGATATTGTTGGAGACGAAAGAGGGGATGCCTACGGGGCATCCCCAAGCTTAGTTGCTTGGATCTTCCTTGCATATTAACTTTGGGTGACTTGGGTATCCCCAAGCTTAGGGTCTTGTCACTCCTTATTCTCCTCATATCGATATCTCATCCAAAACTTGAGAACTTCAATCACACAAAACTTAACGGAACTTCCTGAGATGGCTTAGTATGATAAAGACAAATCATTCACTTTGGTACTGTCAAAGACAAGATTCATAATTGTTCTCACACAATGCTTATTGTACCTTATAATTTCCATTATTTATATTGACCAATATAAGCCATAGAAACTAGATAACAAGCAAACTGTGTATTGAAAACAGAATCTGTCAAAAACAGAATAATCTGTAATAATCTGAACTTTGGCCATACTTCTGTAACTCCAAAAATTATGAAAAATTAGGACAATGAAAGTAATTTGTATATCAATCATCAGTTGAAAAATTCAGAATTATTTGAGGCTCCAGTGAATTTAAGCAATTCTTTTACTGGAAGCAAAAGTTCCTATTTTGCACAGAATCAAGTCAACTATCATCCACACTATCCCAAAGGCTTTACTTGGCACTTTCTTGAAACAAAAGCTATCAAACATGGTTAGTACAGTAGATTATTCATGTGAACACGCAAAAACAGTAGGTAAAAGTGTTGGGTTGTCTCCCAACATGCACTTGTCTTTAGTTCCTTTTAGCTAGGCATGATGATTTCAATGATGCTCACATAAAAAGATAAGAACTGAAACATAAAGAGAGCATAATGAATCACATGAAAATCACATTTAAGCCTAACCCACTTCCTATGCATAGGGATTTTTTGAGCAACCAATTTATGGGAGCAAGAATAAACTAGCATAGGAAGGTAAAACAAGCAAAACTTCAAGATTTTCACCACATAGAGAGGAAACTTGATATTATTGCAATACCTACAAGCATATTTTCCTCTCTCATAATAATTTTCAGTAGCATCATGAATGAATTCAACAATATAGATATCACATAAATAATTCTTTTCATGATCCACAATCATAGAAATTTTATTACTCTCCACCTAAGGAAATTTATTCTCATGAATAGTAGTGGGAGCAAACTCAACAAAATAACTATCATGGGATTGAAAATTAAAATCATGATGACAAGTTTCATGGTTATCATTATTCTTTATAGCATACATGTCATCACCATAATCATCATAGATAGTAACTTTGTTGTCATAGTAAATTAAAACCTCTTCCAAAATAGTGGATTCATCACTAAATAAAGTCATGACTTCACCAAATCCACTTTCATAATTATCACAATAAGATTCAACACCCTCCAAAATAGTGGGATCATTAGTACCTAGAGTTGACACTCTTCCAAACCCACTTTCATCAATATAATCAACATAAATAGGAGGCATGCTTTGATCATAATAAATTTTCTCATCAAAACTTGGGGGAGTAAAAATATCATCTTCATCAAATATAGCATCCCTAAGCTTGTGGCTTTGCATATCGTTAGCATCATGGATATTCAAAGAGTTAATACCAACAACATTGCAATCATGCTCATCATTCAAAGATTATTTGTCGAACATTTTATAGAATTCTTCTTCTATCACCTGAACACAATTTTCCTTTCCATCATTTTCATGAAACATATTATAAAGATCAATAATATGATGCACCCTCAATTATTTTTTTTATTTTTATTTTATAAACAAAACTAGTGATAAAACAGGAAACTAAAAGATTCAATTGAAAGATCTAAAGATATTCTTTCAAGCACTCATGTCGGTGTAAAAACCGGCGGATCTCGGGTAGGGGGTCCCGAACTGTGCGTCTAAGCCGGATGGTAACAGGAGGCAAGGAACACGATGTTTTACCCGGGTTCGGGCCCTCTTGATGGAGGTAAAACCCTACGTCCTGCTTGATTAACATTGATGATATGGGTAGTACAAGAGTAGATCTACCACGAGATCAGGGAGGCTAAACCCTAGAAGCTAGCCTATGGTATGATTGTATGTTATAGTTGTTGTCCTACGGACTAAAACCCTTCAGTTTATATAGAAACCGGAGAGGGTTAGGGTTACACAAGGTCGGTTACAAAGGAGGAAATATCCATATCTGTATTGCCTAGCTTGCCTTCCACGCCAAGTAGAGTCCCATCCGGACACGAGACGAAGTCTTCAATCTTGTATCTTCATAGTCTAACAGTCCAGCCAATGGAGATAGTCCGGCTGTCCGGAGACCCCCTAATCCAGGACTCCCTCAGTAGCCCCTGAACCAGACTTCAATGATGATGAGTCCGGCGTGCAGTATTGTCTTCGGCATTGCAAGGCGGGTTCCTTCTCCGAATACATCACAGAAGAATTTGAATACGAGGATAGTGTCCGACCCTGCAAAATAAGTTCCACATTCCACCGTAGAGAGAATAATATTTTCGCAGATATAATTTGCTGGCTTGTTTTGGCAACAAGATGTTATGTCATGGCCCGGTGATTATTTGAACCGTTTCTTTTAACCAGCCCCGCACATAACGCAAGGCAGTTTTTCGACACGTATTGTCAAAGCAGAGATCGTGTCCCCTTATTACGGGATTCTCATCAATACGGGCGTGGGTAACCCAACCGTGCCATCAATTGCGGCGCTTGGGGGATAAGCGAGTTTTACCAGGCAAGTGGGGACGCTTAAATTCGTCCGCCCATATAAAGGGATAAGGATTCACCTTTCTATCCACGCCTTCTTCCTCCTTTGCTCATCCGTCTTCGCACACTCGAGCTCTAGCGCCAAAGTCTGCACTTCCCACCTCTACCTTCTCCAATCATGTCCGGAGCGGGAGGCAAGTGGATGGTCTCCTCCATCACGGAGGGAGACATCAAGAAACTGAGGAGAGCCGGATACCTGCCCGACGACATCGCGCACCGGCTACCAGATGAGGGGCAGCTCCTCCCCACCCCCAGGCCCCATGAGAGGGTAGTATTCCTCACCCATTTCCTCCGCGGACTGGGATTCCCTCTCCATCCCTTCATCCGGGGGCTCATGTTTTATTATGGCCTGGATTTGCACGATCTGGCCCCGAACTTCATCCTCAACATCTCCGCGTTTATCGTCGTGTGCGAGGCCTTCCTCCGCATCAGGCCCCACTTCGGCTTATGGCTGAAGACCTTCAATGTCAAGCCAAAGGTAGTGGGTGCCCGCCAGGAGGAATGCGGAGGCGCCATGGTGGGAAAGATGCCCAACGTAACATGGCTCGAGGGCTCCTTTGTGGAAACCATAAAGGGGTGGCAATCGGGGTGGTTCTATACAACCGAGCCGCGCGACCCTCCATGCGCAGCGGCCCCCGAGTTCTGATCTGGCATCCCCATGCGGCTCACCTCCTGGAAAGAGAAGGGCCTGTCCTAGGGTAATTCAAAAGAGCTGACTGGACTCCAAACATGTATTCAAAACATGCTGGACAAGAAGGTCAAGCTTGTCAACATAGTCCAAGTTATGCTCATCCGCCGGATACTCCCGTGCCATCAACGGGAGTTCAACTTGTGGGAGTTCAATCCGGCGCAGCATCGAACTCTGAACAGGCTCTTCGACATGACTAATGAAGACGCCTGGAGGGTCCTGTTCAAAAGCACCGAGGTCCCCCCCTATCACTGAGGATCGCGGATTCAGCACGAAGCGCCAAGCCAGTGCGGTAAGCTGCTTTACCTTTCACAGGATACTTATTTTATATAGATTGACTCTCTGCGGGATCTAAACTCCTGTACCTTTGACAGGACTGGCAGAAAATGGCCGGACAGATCGACTGTCCGGCTCCTTTGCCCGAAGGCCCCGCAGACGATCTTCTGACGAAGATGTTGACTCCGGCCCCTTATATGGTGCCAGAGAAGACCAAGAAGGCCAAGGGGACTCGAAAGAGTTCCCGATGCCAGGCGTCGTCGGACTCACCATCCGATGACTCGGCGGCGCACTCTTCCCCCGAAGACGAGGAAGAGGAAGAAGAAGATGCTCCCCCACCGACTGGGGGAGACAAGAAAAGGAAGGTCGCCCCAACTGGGGAGGCCAGAGGGTCCAAGAAGGGAAGGACTCTCCTTCCGGACGGTTCTCCCGCCGCCGACGAAGGTGAAGACGAGTGGTTCTCCAGGATCAAGCCCCCGGGGAGATCGTAAGTATTCGGATACCAGAGTAACTCATAGGATTCCTTTGCCGCACTGCTTTCTCTAACGTCGAACGCAATTATGCAGGCCGCCACGACCCAGCCTCGATGTATCATCGGACGGCTCCTTGGGCTTGTCGGACATGGATAGCGATCCAGTCCCGACCGCCACCTCCCCTCATCCTACCGACGACACGGAGGTGTTGTCTCAAGAGGCACCGGATCGAGGGGAGACAGCCCCGTAGGCGCCTCAAGGCGACCTTCCGGATTCCAGGAGCCGAGGGGACGGGCCCCCTGAGAGCTCCGAGTTCGGCCCTCAGCCGAACACCATGCCAGACCCTCCAGCAGTTCCGGGCTCGGGCAGGCGGCCTCCTTCTAAGAGGGGCAAGACGCCTATGCCGATGACCTCTGTCCATCTAGAGGCGCCGGATAATCTGCTGGAAGCGCTTCGCAGCGCTTCCATCGACGAGGAGCACCACACTATCATGAGTGCGTTGATCCAGAAGGTTCAGTCCGCCAAGAGCGGATTGACTGAAGCCTGTGCCAGCCTTCTAATAGGCTTCGAGGTAAGTGTTTTAAAATGTAGTAGAAATATTACCGCATAGATAGTAGCCCATGATGCTCTATTCGGTGTTCACAAAGAAAAGCCGAACAGAGGATCAAATAATATCACAGAAGTCTAATATAAGTATGTCAATATGCATATGCAGGCTTCGCTGCTAGCGTCCGCCGTACTGACTGCGGAGGTCGCCGTACTGAAGCAGGCCCTCGAGGGGTCCCGGAAAGAGCTCGGGCTTGCCAAGAGGCAGCTCGAGGAGAACAAGGGTAAGTAATACCCCATCTATAGATGTGTATATATAAAAGGACGCGATTGCAAAATGACAGGATCTTTGTATGTTTGCCAGGGATCCACGACCGAGGTGGCGACCCTGAAGCAAGCGCTAGCCCAGGCCGAAGAGAAAGCAGCCCAGGAGTGCACCGAGCGAGAGAAGCACGATGCTCGGGTGGGCGAGGTGCAGCAAGAGCTCCAGGCTCTCGTGACAAAGCACGAGGCGTTGGAGCTTGACTCGAAGATGCGAGAGTCTGAGCTTGCCGCGGCCCTTGAGAGCGCAAAGAGTGCCAAGGCCGAGGCCCAGAAGGCCCTCCAAGAGATCGACGCGATTAAGAAGATAGTGGCGGGTAAGGCTTTCTGTATGCAAAGCAAGCATGTAAAAGTAAATTACCGATTACTTACCCGGATCCGGAGCTCTTCAGGAGCATTCGCAGATTTGCCCCGCAGTGTGTCCGATGCCGCACAATTTTACCAGGCCGAGGATGGAAGCTTGACGGAGAAGCTGTTCTGGACTCAATATGCTGAAGCCGAACATCCGGTGTCGGTGAGCGACCAGCTGAAGCAGATGGTCGAGCTACATAAGGCGGCCGATCAGGCCACGAAGAGCTTTATAGTCCGGCTATGGCCTGGCGACGCCCTTCCGAACAGCTTCTTCAACCTGGTGAGGTGGCTTGTGGATGCCTGCCCGCGGCTGGAGGTCGTCAAGCGATTCGTCTACATTGAAGGTGCATGCCGGGCTTTCGCCCGTGTGAAATTGTAGTGGGTTAAGCTAGACGCCGTGAAGCTGATCAAGGATGGGCCGCCAGAGGGCAAGGAGCACCGCCACCCCGAGATGTACTACGAGGGTGTTATGTCGGGTGCCCGTCTCATCACGGACGAGTGTTCGAAAGATGTAATATTTGACTAAACTTGCTCGTTTTATCTCGTATTTATGAAAACTTGTTTCATATGCGCTATGCAACGCTTGTTTGAATTTAAAATATTACCTTCTATTTGGCCGTTTATCCAATCTGAGAGATGGCTAGTCCTCGGCTTCTGCCCCCATGCCACGAGTGCTGGGGTGTTCGGGATAAACCTGAGCACTCTTGTTCCCATATTTGGGTCCTTCGAGGGAGGTGCTCAGCACAACGAACAAGGCAACCAGACTAATAATGCTTTATCACTCTCACTTAGCCATAGAATTCTATAATTTTAAATTTCGGTGAAGCCCCTGGTATTCGGAAGGCCGAATATGGGGCGCGATATACGCCTGTAAGCCGGACAGGGCCGGCCCCTCGCCCTAAGCGGCATAAGTCTTTAGGGACTCAAAAACCTCGCCGAACAGCGACCAGTCTCTCGCCTTATCATGACAGTCAGTTTTAGCTTTCTCTACTGAGGTGCTAAGCCCAGCAGAACCGGGGCACAATCACAGTAGTTCTCCTAGCGCTACCTTAGCCGATAGAGCGGAACGTAAGGTTCCAAAACATAGGAGCAGGGCAAACCAAACATTTGACCAAAGACATGATTCGAAGCTAATGCATATAATGCTATAAGTTCGGGGTGCCGCACTTGTGGAAGTGTTCGGACTTTTCACACCGCATTATGGGGTACGTAAGCCCCTGGTGTATTGGCCGTACCATAGTGTATGGTTGCAAGGTGTCATTAATGAACATATATATATATAACAAAAATGCAATAATAGTCGTAATGTCATGCATTATTTATTAAAAAATTGCGTTAAAGCAGCGTGATACAGAGAGTGCGATAAGCAAAGAGTAAGACTATGTCCCTTCCAAGGGCAAGCTGAGGAATGATATTAAATTGAATATTTCACTCGTTACTGTGATCAACCTGGGAATTCTGTGGTATAACGTAGTTGTCTGCCTCCTTGGTTGCTGCATCATGTGTTCGGCAATAGTACTGCCAGACAGTGTTTCCAGAGATTAAGGTCCTGAAAGAAAAAAAATAAAAATAACCCCTAGTGCGGTTTAGGCCGCGTCTTGGGGCGTTCCATAGTTGTGCCCCCCTCCCACCTGTGCCCATGGTATTTTTAATGCGTAATTATGTACGCGCGGCACGAGCTTCGCTGTTGGGCTGGGATTGGGGTGGCAGCTGTATTGCTACGCGAGCTCAGATCGCGCCAGGCGGTCTATTTGCCGATTGCCCCGAGCGCGCTTGAAGGTGTCTGGGCTGTGAAGCACCGAACTGGTTGATTGCCTTGAGAGGCTGCTTTGCGCTTCTGATGCGAGGGCCGCGGTGTGCTCCTCTGTTCGGAGAGAGCGCTCTGTGTATCCATTGACTGTAATAACTCTGCGAGGTCCTGGCATCTTGAGCTTGAGGTATGCATAATGCGGTACAACATTGAATCTAGCAAATGCGGTTCGCCCGAGCAACGCGTGATAACCACTCCGGAACGGGACTATGTCGAAGATTAACTCTTCGCTTCAGAAGTTATCCGGGGATCCGAAGACCACTTCCAGTGTAATTGAGCCTGTGCAATGGGCCTCTACACCTGGAATGACGCCCTTAAAGGTCGTTTTTGTGGGTTTGATCCTTGAGGGGTCTATACCCATTTTGCGCACTGTGTCCTGATAAAGCAGGTTCAGGCTGCTGCCACCGTCCATAAGGTCTCGAGTGAGGTGAAATCCGTCGATGTTGGGTCTAGGACCAGTGCGGCGAATCAGCCATGACAGATACTAGTGGGGTGGTCCCTGCGATCAAAGGTGATCGGACAGGAGGACCAAGGGTTGAACTTTGGGGCGACTGGCTGCAACGCATATACGTCCCTGAGCGCACGCTTCCTCTCCCTCTTGGGGATGTGGGTTGCGTATATCATGTTCACCGTCCGCACTTGCGGGGGAAACCTTGTCTGTCCTCCAGTGTGCGCCTGCCGGGGCTCCTCCTCGTCATCGCTATGCGGCCCCTTGTCCTTGTTTTCAGCAATTAACTTGCCAGCCTGCTTGAACACCCAACAATCCCTGTTGGTGTGATTGGCTAGCTTGTCTGGGGTGCCGTGTATTTGACACGAGCGATCGAGTATACGGTCCAAGCTGGACGGACCCGGTGTACTTTGTTTGAATGGCTTTTTCCACTGACCAGGTTTAGAGCCTTTGAATCCGGCATTGTCTGCCATATCCTCATTTTTGCTGTTAATGTGGCGCTTATGCTTGTTGCGACGTGACCTGCTATTGCCGTCCTTGGTATCTGAGGTACCATGGTTCTTTGATATGTTGTTACTGCGAGCCAGCCAGCTATCTTCTCCCGCACAAAAGCGGGTCATGAGTGTCGTGAGGGCTGCCATAGATTTTGGCTTTTCCTGACCAAGGTGCCGGGCTAGCCACTCGTCTCGGATGTTGTGCTTGAACGCCGCTAAGGCCTCCGCATCCGGACAGTCGACGATTTGATTTTTCTTTGTAAGGAACCGAGTCTAGAATTACCTGGCCGACTCTTCTGGCTGCTGAATTATGTGGCTTAAATCATCGGCGTCTGGTGGTCGCACATAAGTGCCCTGAAAGTTGTCGAGGAATGCGGCTTCCAGATCTTCCCAACAGCTAATGGAGTCCGCTGGCAAGCTGTTAAGACAATGCCGTGCTGGTCCTTTGAGTTTTAGTGGGAGGTATTTGATGGCGTGTAAGTCATCGCCGCGGGCCATGTGGATGTGGAGGAGGAAGTCCTCAATCCATACTGCGGGATCTGTTGTGCCGTCGTATGATTCAATATTTACAGGTTTGAAACCTTCTGGGAATTGATGTTCCATTACTTCGTCTGTGAAGCATAAGGGGTGTGTGGCGCCTCTGTATTGGGCTATATCTCGACGCAGCTCGAATGGGTCTTGCCCGCTGTGTTCGGCCCGGCCGGATTTGCTTTTACTGTATCCGGCGTGACGTTTGTCGTCTCGTAGAGTGGTGCATCCTCGTGAGCCGAAGATCAATCTTGAATGCTTTGCCTTGTCTTCCAATATGTCTCGCAGGTCTGGCATATCTCCCCATGACTTTTTATTTGAATGGCGTTGGGGTGGAGGCTGAGCTTTTGGCTGGAATGCCTCTCTATCGCGGCCACGAGGTGGCCGATTAGCCGTATCATACGCTTCTTCCTCCAATCGGGGTAGTAACCTCCACCTTGGGTAACTCTTGCAGGGGCGGTCGAGTTCATATTCCTCGGTCGCGAGGACTACATCCATTTGTCAGCTAGCAGATCTTGATCATCTTGAAGCTGCTGCTGCTTTTTCTTTAGGCTATTTGCTGTGGCCATAAACCGGCGCTTAAAGCGCTCTTGTTCGACGGGATCCTCTGGGACGGCGAATTCATCGTCGCGGAGGCTTGCCTCGTCGTCGGAGGGGGGATGTAATTGCCATCCTCCTCCTCTCCATCTGCCGCTCTCTCAGGGGAGCTGGCTCCTCCATCTTCCTACTCTAAATCTTGCTGGAGGGGTTTGTTGTTTTCTTCGGCACCATCCGGAGTGTTATTATCTCCTGTGCCGGTATCACCACTTTTGCTTTGGCAGGAATTAGAGCGGCGCCGCTGACGTCGGCGTTTGGTTTGCTTCTTGGAGGGGTCATCCTCCGCTATCTCGTCGCCATTGCCTTCTTTGGGTGTATCCACCATGTATATGTCATATGACGAGGTGGCTTTCCAGTGCCCTATAGGTGCTGGTTCATGTTCGTCTCCAACATCGTCGTCCATACCGTCGATGTCTTCGGAGTCGAGTCGAGCATGTTGGTTAAATCATCGATAGTGGCTACGAAGTGGGTGGTGGGTGGGCGTCGAATTTCTTCGTCGTCCGCATCCCAATCCTGTTGGCCATAATCCGGCTAGGGCTCTCCTGTCAAAGAGAGAGACCTTAGTGAATTCAGAATGTCGTCGAAGGGCGAGTGCTGAAAGATATCTGCGGTGGTGAATTCCATGATCGGCGCCCAATCGGATTCGATTGGCAGGGGCGCAGATGGTTCGAAGTCCAGAAAAGAGTCCGGCACCTTGGAGTCACGGGCTACGCAGAGGTTTAGGCTGGTGTTCGGCTCGATCGCCATTGAGACTGCAGCCCCTGAGGCGGTGTCTAACCAACCGTCCTCAACTGGAGCAGTAGGCTCCGAGCTGAGGGTCAGAGCTGATGCGGGTGTAGCCTCTGGGGTACTGTTCGGCGGTAGAGCTAGGTCATACCCATCGCGACAGTACGGCGCGCCCGGCTGCGGCTCGAATCCGTCGAAGATCAAGTCTCCGCGGATGTCGGCTGTGTAATTGAAAATTCCAAATCTGACCTGATGGCCAGGGGCGTAGCTTTCAATCTGCTCCAGATGGCCAAGCGAATTAGCCCGCGGTGCAAAGCCGCCGAATACAAAGATCTGTCTGGGGAGAAAAGTCTCACCCTGGACCGCATCACTATCGATGATAGTAGGAGCCATCAAGCCTAACGGCGACGACACAGAGGAACTCCCAATGAAAGCACCAATGTCGGTGTCAAAACCGGCGGATCTCGGGTAGGGGGTCCTGAACTGTGCGTCTAGGCCGGATGGTAACAGGAGGCAAGGAACACGATGTTTTACCCAGGTTCGGGCCCTCTTGATGGAGGTAAAACCCTACATCCTGCTTGATTAACATTGATGATATGGGTAGTACAAGAGTAGATCTACCACGATATCAGAGAGGCTAAACCCTAGAAGCTAGCCTATGGTATGATTGTATGTTATGGTTGTTGTCCTACGGACTAAAACCCTTCGGTTTATATAGACACCGGAGAGGGTTAGGGTTACACAAGGTCGGTTACAAAGGAGGAGATATCCATATCCGTATTGCCTAGCTTGCCTTCCACGCCAAGTAGAGTCCCATCCGGACACGAGACGAAGTCTTCAATCTTGTATCTTCATAGTCTAACAGTCCGGCCAATGGAGATAGTCCGGCTGTCCGGAGACCCCCTAATCTAGGACTCCCTCAACTCACCTCCCCCGCAACGGTGCCAGAAAAGAGCTTGATGTCTACTACACAACTTGTTCTTGTAGACTCGTGTTGGGCCTCCAAGCGCATAGTTTTGTAGGAAAGTAGCAATTTTCGCTCAAGTGGATGACCTAATGTTTCTCAATCCATGGGAGGCGTAGGATGAAGATGGTCTCTCTCAAACAACCCTGCAACCAAATAATAAAAGGCCTCTTGTGTCCCCAAAACACCAAATACAATGGTAATTTGTATAGGTGCACTAGTTCGGCGAAGAGATGGTGATACAAGTGTAGTAATGATAGTAGATATTGATTTTTGTGATAGTAATAATAATAAAAAAGCAAGGTAGCAAGTAACAAAACCGAGCACAAACGGTATTGCAATGCTTGAAAATGAGGCCTAGGGTCCGTACTTTCGCTAGTGCAATCTCTCAACAATTCTAATATAATTGGATCATATAACCATCCCTCAACGTGCGATGAAGAATCACTAGAAAGTTCCTATCTGGCGGGGAACATAAGATTAATTGTTTGTAGGGCACGAAACTACCTAAAAGCTATTCCTTCCGATCAATCTATCTTAGAGTTCGTACTCAAATAACACCAAGTTGTTCTTTCCGATCGATCTAACCAAGAGTCACCGTGAATATCCTAGATACTCCAATGTCACCGTGAATATCCGTGAGTTGATTATACAATATACATCAAACAATTTCTGATTCATAATACTCAATCCAACACAAAGAACCTCAAATATTGTCCCAAGATTTATACCGGAGAAACAAAGACAAGAACGTACATCAACCCCTATGCATAGATTACCCAATGTCACCTCGGGAATCCGTGAGTTGAGTGCCAAAACACATATCAAGTGAATCAATATGGTACCCCATTGTCACCATGGGTATTCATAGAAAGACCAACATCAAGTGTTCTCAAATCCATATAAGTATTCAATCTAGTAAGAACAACAGCTCAAAGGGAAAACTCAATTCACAACAAGATAGAGAGGGGAAAACACCATATGATCCAACTACATTAACAAAGCCCACAATATATCAAGATCGTGACATCTCAAGAACACGAGAGAGAGAGAGAGAGAGAGAGAGATTAAACACATAGCTACAGGTACAAACCCTCAGCCCCATGGGTTGACTACTCCCTCCTCATCATGGTGGCCGCTGGGATGATAAAGATGGCCACCGGTGATGATTTCCCCCTGTGGCAGTGTGCCGGAATGGGGTCTAGATTGGTTTTTCATGGCTATAGAGGCTTGCGGCGGCGGAACTTCTCATCTAGAGTTATTTTTTATGGTTTCTCTATTTATAGGATTTTTTGGCGTTGCAATCACGTGAAGATGGGCCTCAAGGTGACAACAACCCACCAGGGCAAGTCAGGCCCCTCTGGTGCGCCCTGGTGGGTTGTGCCCAGCTCGTGGCTCTTCTAGCCCTCCCACGAAGCTTCTAGTGCCTCTTTTGTTCCAAAAAAATCGTCAAAAAGTTTCGTAGCATTTGGAGAACTTTTATTTCTGCACAAATAAACAATACCACGGTAGTTCTGCTGAAAATAGTGTTAGTCCGGGTTAGTTCCATGCAAATCATACCAAAACCATATTAAAATTTTGTAAACATGGCGTGAATAATTCATGAATTTTAGTTGCGCAAATCTCCTATTGGTTCGATAAGCCTTGGTTCTTTACCGTGGGAAGTACTTTCTGCTACTATACTACTTCACCCTTCCTCTTCAGGGAAATCCCAACGCCTATCACAAGTAGCAGAAGAATTTCTGGCTCTATTTTCAAGGTGACTTCATCAAACAACTCAAGGTCCCTTCATACACATTATCGTTTACTTCCTCTACTTTCTACTTGCTTTTATTTTCCATTATTAGTTTCAATAAAAATCAAAAATACAAAAAAAGTTTGTATGCTATCTTCCTTGAATTGCCATTGTGTCTCAAGAAAACAATAAATTATGTGACTTCTCGGATACTAATAACAATGATTTTATTATTACTCCAATTTCCCCTCCTGCCACTAGTGCGGAGTCATGTGATATTAATGTTGCATTGTTAAATCTTATTATGAAAGAACAATTTGCTGGAAATCCTAATGAAGATGTTGCATCCCATCTTATTGCCTTTGTTGAATTATGTGATATGTGAATGAAAAAAGATGTGGATAATGATATTTTTAAGATGAAATTATTTCCCTTCTCATTAATGGACAAAGCTAAAACTTGGTTTTCATCCTTACCTCAATACTATTGATTCTTGGGATAAATGTAAGGATGCTTTTATTGCTGAGTATTTTCCGCCCACTAAGATCATATTGCTTAGAAATCAAATCATGAACTTTAAACAACATGAACAAGAACATGTTGCACAATCTTGGGAGAGAATGAAATTAATGATTAAAACTTGTCCCATTCATGGATTAGGCTTATGGATGATAGTACAAAAATTTTCTGTAGGACTGAACTTTGTTTAGAGAAATCTTCTAGACTCAGCTACATGTGGCACATTTATTGGAATCACATTGGTAGAAGCAACAAAGCTTCTCGGTGATATGTCAGTGAACTATTCCCAGTGGCACACCGAACCAGCTCAAACTGGTAAGAAGGTAAATTATGTCGAAGAAGTTTCTACTTTGAGTGATAAAATGGATACTCTTATGAATATGCTTGCCAGTAAAAAAGGCTCATGTTGATCTTATGACATCTGATTATCTACCTTGATTGAGCAAAATAATAATGATACTGATGTGAATTTTGTTGCAAAAATAATTTCAACAACAATGCTTATAGGGGGGATTTTAATCCTAGGTCGTATCCTGATAATCCCTCTAATAGTTCTAGTAATTCATATAATAATAATAATAATAATAATAATAGGATACCTAGTGAACTTGATAACAACATTAAAGAATTTATTAGTTCTCAAAAGATTTTCAATGCTATGGTAGAAGAAAAATTAAGCAAAGATTTTCAAAGCTATGGTAGAAGAAGAAGGAATTGTACATGAGTCAACTTTAATTAGAAGGTGTCCCAATTATTCGAGCGTGATGATCTTAATGATAAAAACAACAAAATTGAGTTGAAGAGATCAAAACTTTTGATAATGATGCACCCACTACTTTGGATTACAATGACTTTAATTATGATCATTCTTCTTTGATTGAATGTATTTCCTTATTGCAATCCATGATAAATTCACCCAATGCTTACGAACATAATAAATTCACCCAATGCTTACAAACAAAATAAAGCTTTTACTAAACACATCATAGAAGCCATTATTCAAGCTAATGAAGAAAAGCTAGAATTAGAAGTGTCTACACCAAGGATAATACAAGATGAATGGGAACCCACGATTAAAGTTAAGATTAAAGACTATGAATGTAATGCTTTGTGTGATCTAGGAGCTAGCATATCTACTTGTCGAATTCGGGGCTCCGCAGACACAAGATAGATTCAAACTCTGGGGTGCATGCGAAGAACTCAACCTCCCCAGTCTGCCAACTCGTCGATCCCACAGCCTAGCTCGATGAATTGGAAGGAAATGAGACAAGGTCGTTTACCTAGGTTCGGGCCACCTTGCGGTGTAATACCCTACTCCTGCTTTGTGGTGGATTTGCCTCGAGGTGGGCTGTGGGTGAACTGGTATAGAGGGTGAACAACCTCAAGAGGTTTGTTCTTGTGTTTGCCAGGGTTTGGGTGGTCTGGATCCCCACTCTATGGTGATGGTTGGGCTATACTTATAGTAGCCTTGGTCCTCTTCCCAAAATGAAGGCAGGAAGGGATCCCACAGTGGCCAAATTCGAAGGGAGACAACTAGTACATATTAACCCGACGAAAGGTGGTCTTCGCCTGCAAAGCTTCTAGTCGTGACATCATGGTGGGATCAGCGATGACCTTTGTCCTGCCGTCTTGGCGGTCTTGGTCTTGTAGCATGGAAATGGAAACCTTTGGTTGATTCCTCGGGACTCCACGCCTGCGATTGCCTCTTTAGCACCAAAGAGAAAACATGTTGTACTGCTCTCACTGGCGCCCGCCTGGCCTTGGTCGTCATGGCTTGCATCACCCGAGCCTCACGAGGTGAGAGCTCGAACAGAAATCTCCACTCCTAAGGAGCCAGCCTAAGGAGGCCACTCCTTCTGGAGGTCTTGGCGTCGTCCGCCTCGTGAGGCTTGGCCACTCGCAAGGGTTTTGTGTTGTTGGTGCTGAAGGCGGGCCTTACCAGGCCGTCGATCGAGCCACGTCGTGGGCTGCAAGAAGGCACGTCTAGGTACCCCGATTCCAAGAACGCCGACAGTAGCCCCCGGGGCCAAGGCGCGCTCGGACTTGGCTTCGAATTGAAGCCAAAGGGCAAGGTCGAAGCACCATGGGCCCCAACCACTTGTGGACCTGGTCGACGCATGGCGCATGATGGGACGTGGGCGTCTCCAATTCTCCATGCTGCCTCGTCACCCGTTCGACTTGACTAGAGCCCGCTGCATGCAAAAAATATCATCATTACCCAAGATCGTGGAGGCCGGTGGTTGGCCACCCTCTGGTTATAAATGATGGGAGGGGTGGAGCCGCCTGCTCATCTCCATCTTCTCGCCGCTTGCTCCCTCTTCCTTCTTCTTTCCTTATCGTCCCCCCACAGCACACATGGCGCCGATGAGGAGGTTCTCCGCGGCGGAGAAGAGGAAGGCTCAAAAGTTGGGCCAGGCTCATCGCCGCCCAAGAGAGGCCGTGGGCGTCCCCGCCAGCATGCGGCAACACTGGTGGCAGCCCCTCGGGGGCACAGGCGCACCTCTTTTGCAGCCAGCGCTACCTCCGGTAGCCGCGGCGGGGCTTCTTCCCGCGGTAGGGGCTTCTGCGGACGGGGCGAGATTGGCGACAGGGGAAGGCGTGCGGCGATCGTCCGGCCGCCACAACCATGCTCCCACTTAGCCGATGTGTCCCCGGAGTTCGTCATGTGGACGAAGTGGCCAACGGGCATCTGGATGAGCTTCCACGCTCCTTTGCGAGCGAACTGCCGGCCGGAGGGCCTAGAGGCCTCTGGCTGTAGGCTGACGGTTGCTGTAGCCAGGCCTTGTGGGTGGATGTTGAAGTCACTATCGTCGGCAATGTCTTCTTGAACTGCAGGTGGCAGTCTTTTGCCCGCGCGTGCGGTCTGCATGGGAGGAGCACCCTCCACTTCAGGTATGATGGCACACGACCCTCTATGTCAGGGTCTTCGGGGAAAGCGGTCGGCGCCTGGGGTGCTGCATGGAGAGCGACATCAACGATGACGACGACGACGGCGACGGTGCCGCTGCTGGTGAGCTTTACCTTGGCGATGGTCGCACCGGCTCCAGCGACGGGGGCTCCTCCTCGGAGCAGAGCACGAGCGACGGCGACTACGATGAGCTGCCATGCCGCCAGGCTCGGACTAGGGAGGGCGATGAGCCGCATCGCCGGCGCACCCCGATGAAGCAGGAGGAAGACCCTGACTGAGCTCGGGTGTCGCGTGGGCTGAGCCTCAGGAATTGTCGTAGCCGCGCGACTCGCTTTTCTTTCTTCTTTTCTCCTGCATCGAAAAAAGTAGAGGGCCCTGCTGGGGCTTGTAATGAAACATGTTACTTGCGTCGTTATTCTATGCTCCTTATTTTTATATTACGTTGTGATATCCATGTTTCCACTAGGTGTGGTTAGGGTACCTTAGCTCGATGTGCTTGCGGTCGACTTCTATGTTGCGAGGGCTTGTCTTTCCAAGGGCATCTTCCAAGGGCTTCCTTCTTGAAGACCCAAGAGTCGTTGAGCCTTAGGAGACGTCGTGTAGCTACAGGGTTAGAAAACCTCATGAGGCGTCTCCTCCTGCCTTTCACAAGCTCCCAAGCGTGGACCGGTCGTGGCTAGCGCACCACGTCGCGATGCCTGGAGGCATGGACTTATGAGGGTGCGCATGTCCACGAGCTCGTTCGAGGGCGTCTCGCGAGGATTAAGGGCGCCAAAGCTGGGGCGGCAAGGCATCGGCAAGGTGTGGTCGTGGGCGAGCACATGCGCGCACACCGTACCTAGCCCCCGCGTGCGTGACGCGCGAGGAAGGGTGACGGGCAACTCCCGCTCCTCCTGAGACAAGGTTGGAAGGGCGAACAAAACAAAAGGAGAGCAATTATCCAACCCTGGCGAACAAAATACATGAAAGCTCCAAATTTCATTCAAGAAGTTGCAAACCAGCTACAGAAAGCAAGCAAAAGAATAGCCGCGTCTAGCACCTAGACTAGTCTTCTTGTCTTCCCACCAGCATGGAGCATGGGGCCTCCACTAGGACATGGGTGGGAGCCCCCGTGAGGCCCAGGGGCGGCACTCAGGAGACTCCGGGGCGTGTACAGCTCCAACTCATTATTACGTGAGAGTGTCAAGAGCGGAGATATTCACACGCATGGGGCCTTGCTTCATGGGTAGAACTTCCGGAGGTGCTGGATGTTCCAGGCATTCTGGATGGGGATCCCGTCCTGCGTCTCCAGGCACACGATGCCAGGCCTGGAGACATGACCGATCCTAAACGGGCCCTCTGACATGGGTGAGAGCTTATGCATCCCTTCCCTGGAGAGCACTGATAACCCACAAGTATAGGGGATCAAGACAGTTTTCGAGGGTAGAGTATTCAACCCAAATTTATTGATTCGACACAAGGAGAGCCAAAGAATATTCTCAATTATTAGTAGCTGAGTTGACAATTCAACCACACCTGGATAACCTAATATCTGCAGCAAAGTATTTAGTAGCAAAGTAATATGATAGTAGTGGTAACAGTGGCAAAAGTAACGATAGCAGTTTTGGTTTTATAGTGTTTGTAACAATAGCAAGGGAAAAGTAAATAAGCGAAGAACAATATATGAAAAGCTCATAGGCAATGGATAATTATGTCGGATGCAATTCCTCATGCAACAGTTATAACATAGGGTGACACAAAACTAGCTACAGTTCATCAATGTAATGTAGGCATGTATTCCGAATATAGTCATACGTGCTTATGGAAAAGAACTTGCATGACATATTTTGTCCTACCCTCCCGTGGCAGCGGGGTCCTA
This sequence comes from Triticum urartu, assembly GCF_003073215.2. Classification (NCBI taxonomy): domain Eukaryota; kingdom Viridiplantae; phylum Streptophyta; class Magnoliopsida; order Poales; family Poaceae; genus Triticum; species Triticum urartu. The sequence continues at coordinate 223,464,342 of NC_053023.1, read as the reverse complement.
TTGGAAACTAAGGGATATTAAGGCCTCCTTTTAATAGACTACCGGACCAAAGCATTAACACATAGTGAATACATGAACTCCTCAAACTACGGTCATCACCGGTAAGTATCCCGATTATTGTCACTTTGGGGTTAACGGATCATAACACATAATAGGTGACTATAGACTTGCAAGATAGGATCAAGAACTCACATATATTCATGAAAACATAATAGGTTCAGATCTGAAATCATGGCATTCGGGCCCTAGTGACAAGCATCAAGCATAGCCAAGTCATAGCAACATCAATCTCAGAACATAGTGGATACTAGGGATCAAACCCTAACAAATCTAACTCGATTACATGATAAATCTCATCCAACACATCACCGTCCAGCAAGCCTACGATGGAATTACTCACGCACGGCGGTGAGCATCATGAAATTGGTGATGGAGGAAGGTTGATGATGACGATGGCGACGGATTCCCCTCTCCGGAGCCCCGAACGGACTCCAAATCAGCCCTCCTTAGAGAGTTTAGGGCTTGGCGGCGGATTCGTATCGTAAAACGCGATAAATCCTTCTCTCCAATTTTTTTCTCTGCGAACACGAATATATAGAGTTAGAGTTGAGGTCGGGGGAGCACCAAGGGGCCCATGAGTTAGGGGGCGCGCCTGCCACCCTCGTGGACAGGGTGTGGCCCCCCTGGCCTTGATTATTTCGCCAGTATTTTTTATATATTCCAAAAATAATCTCCGTTGATTTTCAGGTCATTCCAAGAACTTTTATTTCTGCACAAAAATAACACCATGGCAATTCTGTTGAAAACAGCGTCAGTCCAGGTTAGTTCCATTCAAATCATGCAAGTTAGAGTCCAAAACAAGGGCAAAAGTGTTTGGAAAAGTAGATACGACGGAGACGTATCAACTCCCCCAAGCTTAAATGTTTGCTTGTCCTCAAGCAATTCAGTTGACAAACTGAAAGTGATAAAGAAAAACTTTTACAAACTCTCTTTGCTCTTGTTGTTGTAAATATGTAAAGCCAACATTGAATTTTTCAGCAAAGATTATGAACTAACCATATTCACAATAACATTTAGGTCTCATGTTTACTCATATCAATGACATAATCAACTAGCGAGCAATAACAATAAATCTCGGATGACAACTCAAAATAATCATAATATGATATAACAAGATGGTATCTCGCTAGCCCTTTCTAAGACCGCAAAACATAAACGCAGAGCACCTTTAAAGATCAAGGGCTGACTGGAAATTGTAATTCATGGTAAAAGAGATCCAGTCAAGTCATACTCAATGTAAACTAACAATAATACATGAAAATGACAGCGATGCTCTCCAACTGGTGCTTTTTAATAATAGGATGATGACTCAACATAAAAGTAAATAGATAGGCCCTTCACAGATGGAAGCAAGGATTTGTAGAGGTGCCAGAGCTCAGTTTTGAAATAGAGATGAATAATATTTTGAGAGGTATACTTTCATTGTCAACATAACAACCGAGGGATCTCGATATCTTCCATGCTACACACATTATAGGCGGTTCCCAAGCAGAATGGTAAAGTTTATACTCCCCCACCACCAACAAGCATTAATCCATGGCTTGCCCGAAACAATGGGTGCCTCCAACTAACAACAATCCTGGGGGAGTTTTATTTGCAATTATTTTGATTTGATTTGAGCATGGGACTGGGCATCCCGGTGACCGGCCATTTTCTCGTGAGTGAGGATCGGAGTCCACTCCTCTTGAGAATAACCCTCCTAGCATGGAAGATACAGACAACCCTAGTTGATAAATGAGCTATTCGAGCATACAAAACATCATATTTATCTGAAGGTTTAGAGTTTGGCACATACAAATTTACTTGCAACGGGAGGTAGATACCGCAAATAGGAAGGTATGGTGGACTCATATGGAATAACTTTGGGGTTTATGGAATTGGATGCACAAGCAATATTCCTGCTTAGTAGAAGTGAAGGCCAGAAAGAGACTGGGAAGCGACCAGCTAGAGAGCGACAACAGTCATGAACACGCATTAAAATTAACCAACACTGAATGCAAGCATGAGTAGGATATAATTCACCATGAACATAAATATTGTGGAGGCTATGTTGATTTTGTTTCAACTACATGCGTGAACATGTGCCAAGTCAAGCCACTCGAATCATTCAAAGGAGGATACCACCCTATCATACCACATCACAACCATTTTAATAGCATGTTGGCACGCAAGGTGAACCATTATAAACTCCTAGCTAATTAAGCATGGCGTAAGCAACTATAATCTCTAATTGTCATTGCAAACATGTTTCATTCATAATAGGCTGAATTAGGAACAATGAACTAATCATGTTTACAAAAACAAGAGAGGTCGAGTTCATACCAGCTTTTCTTATCTCAATCAGTTCATCATATATCGTCATTATTGCCTTTCACTTGCACAACCGAATAGTGTGGATAATAATAATAGTGCATGTGCACTGGACTAAGCTGGAATCTGCAAGCATTCAATTCAAGAGAGAAGACAAGGTAATATGGGCTCTTTGTTAGATCAACAATAATGCATATGAGAGCCACTCAACATTTTTATCATGGTCTTCTCCTCTTGACCCCCAAAGAAAAGAAATAAAACTATTTACATGGCAAAGCTCCCAACAAGCAAAAGAAGAACGAGAAATCTTTTTGGGTTTTCTTTTTAATTGCTACTACTACAAGCATGGAAAATAAACTAGCTAAAAGGTACAACTAATTTTTTTTGGTTTTTCTTAAGGTTTTTTTTCAAACACACAAGATGAAAGCTTAAAAAGAAAATAAACTAGCATGGATTATACAATGAAAAAGTATGAGCACCGACAACTAGCATGAGTGCGTGGACATGAATGTAATGTCGGTGAGAAATACGTACTCCCCCAAGATTAGGTTTTTGGCCTAAGTTGTTCTATGCCCATGGATGGCCTGGTGGATATCCGAAGTTGAAGCTGGGGTCGTACTGAGATGCATCAGCTACTGCCTGAAGGGCTGCAGCTTGGAGGCGGGCTGCCTCCGTCCTCCTCTCGTACTCGTTCGCCTCCTCCCTGGTTATAACATATCTCCCTTTTGCCTGAAAGTCAAAGAAAGTAGGAGCAGGGAGAGCGACATGATAGGTACATCGTCTATCAAAGATTAGCCGGTACTGGAGGGACTGATCGTTCCTTGCAACAAACTGATGACGAACCATAGCATTATAATCTAAATAAGCAAAAGGCAACTCAATATCATCTCCATGTATGAGTATCTCAAGAAAATTAGCTAAACGGGTTGCATAAATTCCACCAAAGAAATCTCCATTAATACATGCAACAATGGCCCCCAGGTTATATTGTATATCTCCTAATACAGCACTCTTGAGAACACTAAGATCGGGAACGCACATGTGACATGTCTCGTCCTTACCGTTAATGCATCTACCTATAAAGAGAGAAAAATAATGCATGGTAGGAAAATGAATGCTCCCTATGGTAGCTTGTGTGATCTCCCTACATCCCCCACAGTTATACTAGCAAGAAAGTCATTATATTCAGATTTGCGAGGCTCACTAGCACTACCCCACTGCGGGAGTTTACAAGCAGTATTAAAATCATCTAAGTCCATGGTATAAGATTTATCATAAAGATCAAACAGGGCAGTTTGAGAATTGCGTGATGATGTGAATTTAAACCTTCTCACAAATGAATCAATTAAATAGAGGTATTGCCGGCACTTATCTGACTCGAAGCTCTCAAGATCAGCGTTACGCACATATGCTTCAAATTCCTCCTTAATTCATGCCTAGACCATGAAATTTTCTGATGGCCATTCACAAGGCCGCACTTGAGCTTCTCTTGGTAGTTCATAGTCCGGCTCACATATCGCGGGCCTTGGTCCTTGCTTCCTTAAGGAACCACCATGGTACATTTTCCTAAACATATTTCTTCCTCTGAAAAAATTCTGAAATTTTTAGTTACTCAAAATAAAAGTGAACCAAACTCAACAAGATTGATAGCAACTACTCCTACAAGTGCCTAGAGGCCATATCATGCATTAAAACTACTTTTGACCGCATAAATTTGGCATGCAAGCTCAACAACAGGGTCACCTAAGCTGCAAAAATTTACAATAAATAAAGCACTAGAACAAAAACTAATTGGACCATTGGAGGAGTCACATACCGAAGAACAATCCCCCAAAGCAGTTTTGTGATTGAGCTTTGAGCAAGGAGATCGAAAATGGCAGCAAGATGAGCAAGAACTAGGGTCTGAGCTGGTGGATGATTTTTTCTAGAGCAAGACGAAGTGTGTGGGTGCAAGGATAAGTGGAGGGGACCCACGTGGGGTCCATGAGGCAGGGGGCGCGCCCTCCACCATCATGGGCACGTGGTGGGTCCCCTGGTGTGTTCTCGGTGCCAGATATTCTCAAATATTCTAGAAAAAAATCATATTTCATTTTCAGGGCATTTGGAGAACTTTTATTTTCGGGGTATTTTATTATTGCAAGGTTATTCAGAAAACAGACAGAAAATACTATTTTTGCTTTATTTAATATAAATAACAGAAAGTAAAAAGAGGGTATAGAGAGTTGTGTTTTCTAACTTCATCCATATCATGTTCATCAAAAGGAATCCACTAACAAGGTTGATCAAGTCTTGTTAACGAACTCATTCCGAATTGCATGGAACCAGAGAAATTTCGAATAACACTAGGTTACCTCAACTGGGATATGCATGTCCCCAACAATAAGAATATCATATTTCTTCTTGACAGTAGGAAGAGGAAATTCAAAACCTCCAATAGTGATTGTTGAAATTTTTCCAAGAGAATTTATACTCTGGACTTGAGGTTGTTTCCTCGGAAAGTGTACTGTATGCTCATTGCCATTAACATAAAAAGTGACATTGCCTTTGTTGCAATCAACAACAGCCCTTGCAGTATTCAAAAAGGGTCTTCCAAGGATAATCGACATACTATCGTCCTCGGGAATATCAAGAATAACAAAGTCCGTTAAAATAGTAACATTTGCAACCACAACAGGCACATCCTCACAAATACCGATAGGTATAGCAGTTGATTTATCAGCCATTTGCAAAGATATTTCAGTAGGTGTCAACTTATTCAAATCAAGTCTACGATATAAAGAGAGAGGCATAACACTAACACCGACTCGAAGATCACATAAAGCAGTTTTAACATAGTTTCTTTTAATGGAGCATGGTATAGTTGGTACTCCCAGATCTCCAAGTTTCTTTGGTATTCCACCCTTAAAAGTGTAATTAGCAAGCATGGTGGAAATTTCAGCTTCCGGTATCTTTATTTTATTTGTAACAATTTCTTTCATATACTTAGCTTAAGGGTTCATTTTAAGCATATCAGTCAAACGCATACGCAAAAAGATAGGTCTAATCATTTCAGCAAAGCACTCAATATAGGGTTCATTTTAAGAATATCCTCATCATCCTTTTTCTTGGATGGTTTAGGAGGAAAGGGCATGGGTTTCTGAACCCATGGTTCTCTTTCTTTACCATGCTTCCTAGCAACAAAGTCTCTCTTATCATAACATTGATTCTTTGATTGTGGCTTATCAAGATCAACAGCAGGTTCAATCTCCACATCATTATCATTGCTAGGTTGAGCATCAACATGAACATCATCATTAACATTATCGCTAGGTTCATGCTCATTACCAGATTGTGTTTCAGCATCAGAAATAGAAATATCATTGGGATTCTCAGGTGTGTCAACAACAGGTTAACTAGAAGCATGCAAAGTCCTATCATTTTCTTTTTCTTCCGTTTAGAAGGACTAGGTGCATCTACTTTAGTTCTCCGAGAATCCTGCTCAATTTTCTTAGGGTGGCCCTTAGGATACAAAGGTTCCTGGGTCATTTTACCCCCTCTAGTAAGATGTGCCACATCAGTTTCAGATTCATAACCATAGAAAGGATCAGACTCAACCAATGTAATTAACTCAGGATCGACCGAGAAATCATAATCCTTATAAGTAATAAAGATAGGTGAAGTGGCAAAAGCAGGGTCATATTTCATTCTAGCATTCAAAGACTTTTCTTTAAGCTTAGCTAATAATTTCTTAAGATCAGATCTATCATTACAAGCTAAGAAGTCTCTAGCAGTTTCTTCATCCATAACATAACCCTCGGGCACAACCGACAATTCATATCTAGGGGGAGAATCTTCATCATCACTTTCATCAATATTATCAGTTTCAATAATTTCATTCTCTCTAACCCTAGCAAGTTGTTCATCAAGAAATTCACCTAGTGGCATAGTATTATCAAGCATAGAAGTAGTTTCGTCATAAGTATCATGCAAAGCAGAAGTGGCATCATCAATAACATGCGACCTATCAGAATCAATAGCATGTGTAGGTGTCGCAAGTTTACTCCAAACAGAAGGTGAATCAAGTGCAGAGCTAGATGGTAGTTCCTTACCTCCCCTCGTAGTTGAGGGAAAAATATTGGTTCTTTGATCTTTCAAGTTCTTCATAGTGATAAGAAGATATAAATCCCAACGGACTCAAAGAATAGAGCTACGCTCCCCGACAACGGCGCCAGAAAATAGTCTTGATAACCCACAAGTATAGGGGATCGCAACAGTTTTCGACGGTAGAGTATTCAACCCAAATTTATTGATTCGACACAAGGGGAGCCAAATAATATTCTCAAGTATTAGCAGCTGAGTTGTCAATTCAACCACTCCTAGATAACTTACTATCTGTAGCAAGGTATTTCGTAGCAAAGTAATATGATAGTAGTGGTAATGGTGGCAAAAGTAACGATAGCAGTTTTGGTTTTATAGTGTTTGTAACAGTAGCAACAGAAAAGTAAATAAGCGAAGAACAATATATGAAAAGCTCGTAGGCAATGGATCAGTGATGGATAATTATGTCGGATGTGATTCCTCATGCAATGGTTATAACATAGGGTGACATAGAACTAGCTCCAGTTCATCAATGTAATGTAGGCATGTATTCCGAATATAGTCATACGTGCTTATGGAAAAGAACTTGCATGACATCTTTTGTCCTACCCTCCCGTGGCAGGGGGGTCCTATTGGAAACTAAGGGATATTAAGGCCTCCTTCTAATAGAGTACCAGACCAAAGCATTAACACACAGTGAATACATGAACTCCTCAAACTACGGTCATCACCGGTAAGTATCCCGATTATTGTCAGCTCGGGGTTAACGGATCATAACACATAATAGGTGACTATAGACTTGCAAGATAGGATCAACTACTCACATATATTCATGAAAACATAATAGGTTCAGATCTGAAAGCATGGCACTCAGGCCCTAGTGACAAGCATTAAGCATAGCAAAGTCATAGAAACATCAATCTCAGAACATAGTGGATACTAGGGATCAAACCCTAACAAATCTAACTCGATTACATGATAAATCTCATCCAACACATCACCGTCCAGCAAGCCTACGATGGAATTACTCATGCATGGTGGTGAGCATCATGAAATTGGTGATGGAGGAAGATTGATGATGACGATGGCGACGGATTACCCTCTCCGGAGCCCCGAACGGACTCCAGATCAGCCCTCCCGAGAGAGTTTAGGGCTTGGCGGCAGCTCCGTATCGTAAAACGCGATGAATCCTTCTCTTCGTTTTTTTCTCCCGGAACACGAATATATAGATTTGGAGTTGAGGTCGGAGGAGCACCAGGGGCCCACGAGGCAGGGGGCGCGCCCTCCACCCTCGTGGACAGGGTGTGGGCCCCCTGGCCTTGATTCTTTTGCCAATATTTTTTTATATATTCCAAAAATAACACCTGGCAACTCTGCTGAAAACAGCGTCAGTCCGGGTTAGTTCCATTCAAATCATGCAAGTTAGAGTCCAAAACAAGGGCAAAAGTGTTCGGAAAAGTAGATACGACAGAGAGGTATCAAGCACCCACCTCAGGACGAGATCACCCACCTCGAGCATCCTGGAACGGACGCTGCAGCAGTGGTACCGCCGTAGCGCCTGCTGGTACCTCAATGCTCAGAGCGAGGCTTGGCGGCGGCATTCCTCCCCCAGCACAAGATCCATCCCTCGCGAGGCATCCTGCCGTGCCTCATCAAACACCAAGACCCGCACGGAGCGATGCCTGACCTCGTGAGGGAGAACCACTTCAGCTCCGTAGATGAGGAAGAATGGAGTCTCACCCATCGGCTTGGTTGCGATGGTGTGGATGGACCACAGCATGTACTGGAGCTCATCGAGCCAGCCCCTGCCGCAGGCCTCGAGCTTATTCTTGAAGGTCCTTGCCTTGAGGCCTCTTAGGACATCTGTGTTGGCGCACTCAGCCTGGCCATTGCTCCAAGGGCATGCCACCGAAGCGTAGCATATCTACGTTCCATGGTTAGCACAATATGTTTTGAAAAGGTTGCTGGTGAACTGCGAGCCATTGTCGGTGATGATGCGATTAGGGACCCCGAAACGGCTCATTAGGCCCTTGATGAACTTGACGGCCAGGATGGTGCGAACGGCCTCTACCTCAGCCCACTTGGTTTAATCGTGGCGTAGAGGTAGCAGTAGACCACGGGCACTCGAGGGAACGGCCCCAAGATGTCTAGCCCCCAAACCGTGAACGGCCATGAGAGCGGGATGGTCTGGAGGCCCTGAGCGGGCTGGTGGATCTGGTTGGCATGTAATTGACAGGCAGCACAGGATCTTACCAGTTCGGTGGCATCAGTGAGCGCTGTGGGCCAGTAGAATCCATTGAGGAACGCCTTTCCCACGAGGGTGCGCGATGAAGAGCTATGCCTGCAGTCCCCGCCATGTATGTTGGCCAACAGCTCACATCCCTGCTCCCTGGAGATGCATCGTAGATAAACATCATTTGGCCAGTTTCTGTAGAGCTCACCATCTTGGATGCAGTACGTAGTGTCCTGGCGGGCCACATGTTCTGTGTCTTCCTCCTTCTTCGGCAAGGTGCCTTGGAGTAGGTATGCCTTGAGCTCCTCGGTCCAGCACCCCTCCTGAGGCTCAAGCGCGAGGAGCAGGTAGGCTCCTGAGGTCGGGCCGCAAGCTGGGGCACCTGAGAGGGGAGCTGGAGGGAGCTCCTCTTGAGGCAATGCTGGTCACGCAGCAGGGGGAGCTGCCGATGGCTTGAAGAGCCGCTCCTCAAAGACGCCAGACTGCTGAGGTAGACGCCGAGACGCCCTCTTGGCAATGTCGTCCACCTCCTTGTTCGTGCAGCGTGGCACATGCTGCAATTCCAGGCCCAAGAATCATTTCTCGATTTTGTGTACCTCCTCGAGGTATGCCTCCATGTGCTCGTCCTTTGGCTTGTATGCTTTGTTGGAGAAGTTGACGAGGAGCTGGGAGCCGCCCCTGATGGTGAGGCGCCTCATCCCCAAAGCTACCGCGGCCTTGAGGCTAGCGATCAGGCCTTCGTACTCCGCAATGTTGTTGGAGACCTTCTCGCCTTGCTGGAAGCAGGGTTGTGCGGCATAGTAGAGCTTGTCCTAGGTGGGCGAGATGAGCACGGCTCCAGCCCCCGCGCCCTGACGCGCGAATGTGTCGTCGAAGTACATGACCCAACCATCTGCTGCTTCATTTTCTGGTGAGAGGGAACGGCCCACTTCTCGATCGGGAACGTCAATCCATTCCACCACGAAGTCGGCGAGGGCCGCACCCTTGATGATCCTGGTGGTGCTGAATTCCAACTGGGACGCCTATAGTTCAATGTTCCATTCGGCGACCCTCCCCACGACGTTAGGGATTTGGACCACCCTCTCACCGAGACAACCTTGATGGGGTGGCCTTGGAAGTAGTGGTGTAGCTTTTGGGAGGCGACAAGGAGCGCGAGCAACAACTTCTACGGCATGGGGTAGTGTGCCCGCGCATCGCGCAGCACTGTGCTGACGAAGTACACCGAGTGTTCAACGAGGGTGGAGGCATTGGCGGAGTCATGTTCCTCCTAAAGCTGGGGGGCCTCAGCGGCCTTGTCATCTGTCAAGCCTGCCACGGCCTCGAGGGCGCCACCCTCAGGAGGCCCTTTGACTGGTGGGGCAGCCGAGGCCTCAGGAGTGTCGTCCTGAGGCCGTGGTGCCTCAACCGGGTGCGAGGTGCTGCCCCGCGAGCCCTTGCTCGGGCGCTCCTCGCAGACCGCCACCAGCGCTGTGCTGGCGGGGTGAGGTGTGGCAGCCAGGTAGAGCACCAAAGGTTCGAGGGGGCGCAGCGCTACCATCACCGGTGGGCTGGTGAGGTACTTCTTGAGGTCTTCGAAGGCTGTGATAACCCACAAGTAAAGGGGATCAATTGTAGCCTCTTTAGATACGTAAGAGTGTCGAACCCAATGAGGAGCTAAAGGTAGAACAAATATCCCCTCAAGTCCTATCGACCACCGATACAACTCTACGCACGCTTAATGTCCGCTTTACCTAGAACAAGTATGAAACTAGAAGTATATTGTAGGTGTTGTTGGATAGGTTTGCAAGATAATAAAGAGCACATAAATAAAAAGTAGGGGTTGTTTAGATAAAGACACAACTAAGTTAGGTTTAGTAGAGAACTTGTTGTCACACAAGAAAGTTATTTGTCCCTAGGCAATCGATCACTACACCGGTAATCACTTGTGACGCCCCAGCACCGATGCTCGAGAAGTCTTCCATAGGTTCCGGGTTTCTCCGTGTGTTTTATTTTTGCTTGTTCCTTTTATTTTTTTTGCTTTGCATCATGTCATCATGCCATTATTATTGCAACCATTTCAAAACTCTTTTAAACAAATTGAATGGATCTTTGATCCATTTAAATTGAGGGAAGGATGACTTCTCTTTATAACATATCCTCCCGATAGTAGGGAGCTATATTAAATATTCCATTTTCGGAATCACCCATGAACACACTTGCAAATAATCACATGCCTTTTCTCGCTTCAAGTTTGGTCCCCAAACTTTGCTTATACTCTTTCATCATTTTCCGGAGCTCCACCAAGAATCCGAACATTTTTGGACCTTCCTTTTACCAAGTCCCAGTTCAAACCCATTCGAGGTAAATTCAAATGAGTTTGAATTTGTATCTTTCAATCTTGCCGTTTCTATTTTTCTGGGGTCAAACTCATTTTTGTGAGTCCGGGAAATTTATCCGCGAGTCCAACTTCGTTCCCTAAATCCCCTCTTTATTTTATTTTCTTCTCTTGTTTTCTGTTAAAGAAATAATAAGAGAGAGGGAAGCAGAGAGCAGCCCAGTAGGCCTCTGGCCACTTCCCTCCCCACGCTGGTCGACCTCCTAGGCCCAACTGTAGTCAGGCCTACCCACCTTGGGCCAAGGCCCATCTCTATATCCCCTCAAACCCTAGCCCAGAACACCCCCCTCCCCACCCCCTGGTCTCTCCCCCATCGCTTTCCCCTTGCAATGCCAGGGAGGACCGAGCCCGATCCCATCTCTCCCCATCAAACCTTTCCCTCGCACGCAGGAGCCTTCGTCCTCCTCCTGCGCCGCCCTGCAATCAGAGAAGGAGGCAGAGTTCCACACACATAGGGCTGCGCCCTCGATCTTCCCTCATCTCCCTCCTTCAGCCGATCCTCGTCTCTCCCTCATCTCCCTCGAAACCCTCCCATGGCGCTGCACCATTTCCCCGAGCTCGCGAGTTCTCCGCTCCCCCTTCCATACTCCAGCGATGCGCCACTGCATCCTTGCTGCGCGTCGTGCCCGAGGCCCTGCGCGCCTCCCGCTCGTCCGCCGTGCCTCCTCTCCTATGCATCGTCTCCCCATCACCATTGCCTGTTTCGCCTCGCCGTTGCTGCTCTGCTTCGCTCCGCCTCCCTGCATAAAAGCACCCAGCGCCGCCACTCGTCGACTTCCACTGCTCCAGTCGTGGACAACCCTTGCCTCGTTCGATCACCAGCATCGCGCCCTGCTGCCACTACTCTTCTCGTGTGCCGCCTGACCTGCGCTGTTGCAGCTTCGCGCTTGCTACCGTGCCTTGCTGCTGCTTCGTCCGGCCGCGGACGACCTCCATCGAGCTCGCCCGGCCACCTTCGACCTCGGCATGGCCCTGCCTCCACTAGCATCCGCCTTCGGCCGGCCGTTTTCATGGGTTTGGGGAGCCCCAAGTCATGTTCGTGGCCTCGTTGGCTGTTGATGCTACGTTGTTGACTTTCTCCATCGTCTACCGGGGCTTGTCAAACCCTATACCCGGATCCCAAGTCGGAAGAATCCGTGGACGTGCTTCTCACTTGTGCCATTTTGGATCATCAAGAACGTTTCGGGATTCGCCAAGTACCATTACGCCCAGAGGCCACGGATCCGTGAAGTTCCACTACCGTCGCCGTGTATCCGACAAGTTCGCGAGTACGACTACTTCCCACGACGACCTTGTACCACTACCATCGCAAGAACCAAGACCGGCAAGTCCGAAGACCCAAGTACCATGACGCCAAGTACCTGGACGACGAGGACCGCCAAGTTCGTCTTCCACCGTCTCCGAAATCGTCAAGTACCGCTATGAGATGTGCAACTACTTCCACGACGAAATGAGAACAACTACCACTGTTGAAGGTCGTAAAGTGAATGTCTACCGACAACGTGTACGACCTACTCCGTGAACGTGTACTACTACGTCCGGAGACCTCGAACCCGTCAAGTCCGACAACGTTTGTGTACAACTACCGACGACGTGCATGTTGCCAAGTACCCTCTCCGGACCGTCATGTTGGACTATCGATAAACATGTACCACTACCGTCATTGAGATCGCGAGAACCTCTACCGTCGAGCCTAGAGCATGCGATATCGACTACTTCCACTACCACCATCGCGAGAACGCCTAATTCTGCTACTATCGAACCCAATCTGCTTCAGAAATGAATGCTTCGAAGGTATAACCTCGAGACGACGTCCGTGAACGAATGCTTGCGATGTTTGAGATGCTCGTGTTTGCACCGTGTCCAAATTGTCACTCGTTCCTTTGTCGCCAGCTCATGGGACACCTAGAATCCGGGAACGCCCCACCATCTTTTGCCCGCATCCGCACTTCTCCTTTGCATCGGTATCTCAATCGAATTACCGGAGCCGGAACATTGCTGTGACACCATTTTCGTTATCATTGCCGTGGCACCCTTTTTCCTTTCCACCACGGTGACAAATGTTTCATAATGCTCTTGTCAATTTTTAATAAAAATTGCATAGACTTGAACATGTCATCCGCATCATGTTAACAACTTTAAGATGTTAAAAATTGTTGTTTGCTTTAAATTGCTAATGCACATGAGGATATACCAGAACTGTTGTTGTAGTCTCCGGCCTCATTTAAAATGTCTAGCTGTGTATTTTCACTCATGTTTCACCTTGTGCCATGTCACCAACCTTTAATATTGTTGAGTACCTAACCGGGAGAGAACTAAATAATTGATGTGGTGTTTCTTCAATATGCATCCCGATGCATATTGAGCTCCACTTAATTTGTATTTTTGTTTGTGCACTTTGCCATGCCATGCCATGCCGCATTAAACCGGACATGCATCATAATTGTTTGCGCATCATGCCATGTCATGTGATGGTTGTTTACTATGTTGTTTGCTTCCACCATGTGGTGCTTCTTCGGGTTAGTTCCGATAACACCGTGTTTGTGAGGATCCGTTCGGCTATGTCCGTTTGTCTTCTTCATGGACTCGTTCTTCTTCCTTGCGGGATCTCAGGCAAGATGACCATACCCTCGAAATCACTTCTATATTTGCTTACTAGTTGCTCGCTCTTTTGCTATGCCTATGCTGCGATACCTACCACTTGCTTATCATGCCTCCCATATTGTTAAGCCAAGCCTCTAACCCACCTTGTCCTAGCAAACCGTTGTTTGGCTGTGTTACCGCTTTGCTCAGCCCCTCTTATAGCGTTGTTAGTTGCAAGTGAAGATTGAAGTTTGTTCCATGTTGGAACATGGATATTTTGTTGGGATATCACAATATTTTTTTAAGTAATGCATCTATATACTTGGTAAAGGGTGGAAGGCTCGGCCTTATGCCTGGTGTTTTGTTCCACTCTTGCCGCCCTAGTTTCCGTCATATCGGTGTTATGTTCTCGGATTTTGCGTTCCTTACATGATTGGGTTATAATGGGAACCCCTTGACAGTTCGCCTTGAATAAAACTCCTCCAGCCATGCCCAACATTGGTTTTACCATTCGCCACCTAGCCTTTTCTTTCGCTTGGGTTCTGCAGACTCAAGGGTCATCTTTATTTAAACCCCCCTGGGCCAGTGCTCCTCTGAGTGTTGATCCGACCGAGTAGACTGCGGGGCCACCTCGGGGCAACTTGTGGGTTGGTTTTACTTGTGGGATGTCTCATCTGAGTGTGCCCTTAGAACGATATATGTGCAGCTCCTATCGGGATTTGTCGGCACATTCGGGCGGTGTTGTTGGACTTGTTTTACCATTGCCGAGGATGTCTTGTAACCGGGATGCCGAGTCTGATCGGATTGTCTTGGGAGAAGGAATATCCTTCGTTGACCGTGAGAGCTTGTGATGGGCTAAGTTGGGACACCCCTGCAGGGATTTGATCTTTCGAAAGCCGTGCCCGCGGTTATGGGCAGATGGGAATTTGTTAATGTCCAGTTGTAGAAAACCTGAAGTTGATCTTAACTAAAATGAACACGGTGTGTAACCGTGATGGTCTCTTCTCGGCGGAGTCCGGGAAGTGAACACGGTGTTGGAGTTATGCCTAACGTAGGTTGTTATAGGATCACTTATTGATCATAGTTCATCGATCGTGCTTTGCCTTCTCTTCTCGCTCTCATTTGCGTATGTTAGCCACCATATATGCTAGTCGCTTGCTGTAGCTCCACCTCATACCTTTTACCCTTCCTATAAGCTTAAATAGTCTTGATCGCGAGGGTGCGAGATTGCTGAGTCCCCGTGACTCACAGATACTTCCAAAACCAGCTTACAGGTGCTGATGTTACCGAGCAGGTGATGCAACCAAGCTCAAGGAGGAGCTCGATGAAGATCTTGTCCTTTGTGTTGTTTCGTTCTAGTTGATCAGTAGTGGAGCCCAGTTGCGGTCGATCGGGGATCTGTGTAGCATTGGGGTAGTCTTCTTTTATTTTGGTTCTGTAGTCGGACCTTGTTTGTATCTGGATGATGTAATGCTTTATTCATGTAATTGTGTGAAGTGGCGATTGTAAGCCAACTATGTATCTCTTTCCCTTATGTATTACATGGGTCATGTGAAGATTACCTCACTTGCGACATTGCTTTTAATGCGGTTATGCCTCTAAGTCGTGCTTCGACACGTGGGAGATATAGCCGCATCGAGGGCGTTACAAGTTGGTATCAGAGCCTTCCCCGACTTACGAGCCCCCTGCTTGATCGAATCATTGGCATTGTTGAGTCTAGAAAAATGTTTTGAGTCATTTAGGAATTATATATTTCGGAGAGTAGGATTCTTTTTACTCCTCAGTCCCTTTGTCACTCTGGTGAGGCATCCTGTCGTAGAGTTTTGACTCTTCTCTTCTCCAATTTTCACTAATTTTTTTTAGGATCACGCGGGTATCTTGGAATCATTCCGATGGTTTTGTGACAAGAACATTGTTCTTGGTGCCTCCTGACATTTAGGGGTTGTGGCAGTGTCCCGGGGAGTTGAGCTCCGAGGTGTTGTCGTCACAATTTTATCGTTGCAGTTCTGGTATACCTGAGTTTTGCCGACATCGAAAATCTCTTTTATGCAGTTGTTGGTGAGATAATCTTGACGCCACCCAGTACTGGGGTGGGAGTTCGGGAGTATTGCCACAACTCGTATAACGGATGCTTTTCGAAGGTTGAGGTATATGATTTCCGAAGGTTTCTTGGTTATGTGTTGAAGGATCGATACAGCTGGATGTAGGATTTGTTAGTTTTGGGTGAGATATTATGCTTCCCCTGTATCCCCAACACCTGATTGCATAAGCAGAAAGTTTCGGGAGTTTATAAGTGGGAATTCAAGTATATCGTAGGATATCTTTCTGACAGATGTATGATATGAAATTCGGGTTCGACGTCTAGTGGTCCACCTATCCACAGTTGGTTTTACAGTGGTCTCGTTGTGTCTTAAAGAGTCCTTGGCTATGCCGACTCGGGGACGCTTCGTATGTCATGTGCACTGCCTTGTACATGATGGTGCTATATGATCGAGCCCGTGTAGGCCCCACCACGAAAACTTCGGACGAAATCTCTATCATATGTTTGTTCCGGCTTATTCTGCAAGCCAATCCTTTGTTTTTGTTTTCAGTTGTGGTATTCGAGTTGCTTCGAAGTCAAGTGTTGATTCCATACCTTTCCTAAATGGTGTTCTCATACTTCTATGTGAATACTAATCCTTCATGATAATCAAGCTTGTCTTGCCAATCCTTTTCAACCGGTGTGCTTCTCTTCAAGTGGATCCGTTCATTTCAACATCCGCAATATCATCTCAATGTCTTCTCAACGTTGTTTGTTTCATCCGTCCTAAGTTGTCTTTGTTTTTCCCGCCCTCCCACCTTTTTCTTCAAGGACTCATATATCTTAATCAAGTATCCATCTTATTCATGTGAAGCCTCTCCACTCCTTTTCCGTCAATGTTCTTATCCGGTGATTCTTGTGAAGATTTTAATGGAGCCTCAAGGTCATCATCCTTAATTCTTTTCTTCTCCGCTGGATTCAATTCTAGCTTTGTCGATCATATCATTTCCTCGTTTCAAATGCTTTCTTATGCCGGTGCACTTCTTAATTATTCACCTCTCGTTTTCCATTTGTTCCGTTGTACTGAAGATATCTCGGAAGATTAGTGCTTCTATTCGTGTTCAATCCAACCAATTTTCGAGGTTCTTATCTCATTCAAGCCATTTAATTCAACCGGTGCTTTCTCTCTTTTAAATCTCTTCAACGGTGTTTCTTTTGAGTGGGCCCTAACCCACAGGTCTTTTCCCAGGATCTTACCTGACTCTTCTTATTTTACCGGAGCTTCTCAAATTCTCTCCAAAGTTTGACGTAAGAATGAATTATCATCAGTCATGTGTCTTTCTCCAAGATATTTCAAAATTCTTTTCATTGCTGGCTCAACCTTTCTATTCGTCATCCCGAAGTATCTCAACAATTCATGCTGGTGTTTCTCGTCGACATTCTCAACATTTGAAGACCGAAGAAGAGTTTTCTCCTAAATCTTGCTCCGCTCTCTCAAAGATTCATGGTGCTAGCCTCATGCCATCCTCTCATAATTGTTTTCGATTGTGAGATTTCTTTTCACCCATCCGGAGCAATTCAAGAGTCTTTTCAGTTTGATTCTCCGAAGGCTATCATTTCGGATGTTATTCATTCCAGCTTTCAGCTCTCGTTCTCCAAATCTTATCGGTGCTTCATTCAAGTGTTCTCTAATCATCTCGGAATCTCTTTGTTCACTTGCATCTAAAGTATCTCAAGTATCTTCATTCGTCCTCTAATTCTTACCGGTGAATTACCCCTTTACTTCGTTCATTTTCAATTCTTATGGTGGTTCGTTCAAGAGTTCTCTTCCTTGGTTATCAAATCATTTATTCGTTGTTTCAATCCCACTGGTGGTTCATCAATACCTTCTCAAGTTTATGCTATATCCCTCTTAATCCTTTTCAACGAGAATAAGTAGTTTGCCAAATCCATTTGCTCGTCATCAATTTAATTGGTGAGGGATACACATAATGTAATTCTTATTCTTGTTTCTTCCAAGTGATTATTTCTTTATTCCGGAGGTTCATCAAAAATTCTTGGTTTCAATAGCTCATCTTTCTTTTCCGGAGTTCAAAGCCCTCGCAATTATATCACCATGGAGATTCATCTAAATCATTGCAAGGATTCACCTTCTGTTTTCAACTTCTCCTTCATTCCGTTTTGATCATCCTTTTGTTACCGGAGTTCTTCAGGAAGGTTCTACATGAGGGTTCATAAAGGATTTAATTCCTTCTCGAAGTACTCATCAAGATTATTTTCAGAGGAGCTCAAATTTTCTTCATCTTGCAATCCGGAGTGCAATTCTTTCTAACTTATCTTTTGAGATGGTGTTATGTCACTCTTGACAATTTCCCTTCGTGTTTCACGATTCACATGTTGTCTGGAATGACATATGTTAAACCAATCTTTTTCATTTCGTTCATGAGATCCTTTGCAATCCATCAATCTCTTCATTGGAGTTATCTTGGGTCATATTTCACCTAAAGCCTTCCATTGGGAATGTTGCTCTTTGTGGTGATTACCTATGATCCAAGTTTTATCCTTATCACCTCGGTGGAAGAAGCTTTCTATTCTTTTCTAGCTCTCAATCAAATCTATTGTGTCCGTTAGTGGAGGAATTTCACCTCATAGTTTTGAGATGTTCTCCATAAGCCCACTACAAGCTTACTCTTTTCGTTGTTGGTTTTCCAACAACTACGTTTGACCCTTCTCGTAAAGATGCTTTCAAGCTCATTTGAGGTAGAAGATATTGTTTTCTTCTCCGTTCCTTTAATTCCATTCTTGTATTTCTTCCGGAGGCATTGTGATGTTGCTCTCTTCACACTTCATCTCGGATTGTGAGGATCATGATTTTTTCATGCTTATCCATTTAACTGGAGAGTTGTGCCCTCTGCTCAAGTTCTTTTCATCTTATCAAGTCTTGTATCACTTTTCAACCGGAGTGCTGACCGAAGTTGTTCTTCATTGTTCCTCTTTTCTAACGGAGTGTTTTCAACTTCGTTTATCTCTGTTGTATTTTTTCTCGAAATGGATTAACCTTTTTCAAGGTTCTTAGGTTTCACTCATTTGTCAAAGAAGCAACTTAGTTTTACCTCTTCTCTTTTCCTTCCGTTTTCCCTCCGGTGCCATTCTAGATGTCGGGACGGGATCCTCTCGTAGTGGTGGAGTGTTGTGACGCCCCAGCACCGACGCTCGAGAAGTCTTCCATAGGTTCCGGGTTTCTCCGTGTGTCTTATTTTTGCTTGCTCCTTTTATATTTTTTTGCTTTGCATCATGTCATCATGCCATTATTATTGCAACCGTTTCAAAACTCTTTTAAATAAATCGACTGGATCTTTGATCCATTTAAATCGAGGGAAGGATGACTTCGCTTTATAACATATCCTCCCAATAGTAGGGAGCTATATTAAATATTCCATTTTCGGAATCACCGATGAACACACTTGCAAATAATCACATGCCTTTTCTCGCTTCAAGTTTGGTCCCCAAACTTTGCTTATACTCTTTCATCATTTTCCGGAGCTCCACCAAAAATCCGAACATTTTTGGACCTTCCTTTTACCAAGTCCCAGTTCAAACCCATTCGAGGTAAATTCAAATCAGTTTGAATTTGTATCTTTCAATCTTGCCATTTCTATTTTTCTTGGGTTAAACTCACTTTTGTGAGTCCGGGAAATTTATCCGCGAGTCCAACTTCGTTCCCTAAACCCCCTCTTTATTTCTTTTTCTTCTCTTGTTTTCTGTTAAAGAAATAATAAGAGAGAGCGAAGGAGAGAGCAGCCCAGCAGGCCTCTGGCCACTTCCCTCCCCACGCTGGTTGACCTCCTAGGCCCAGCCGCTGTCAAGCCTACCCACCTTGGGCCAAGGACCATCTCTATATCCCCTCAAACCCTAGCCCAGGACACCCCCCCCTCCCGACCCCGTGGTATCTCCCCCCTCGCTTTCCCCTTGCGCCGCCAGGGAGGACCGAGCCCGATCCCATTTCTCCCCATCTAACCTTCCCCTCGCACGCAGGAGCCTTCGTCCTCCTCCTGCGCCACCCTGCAATCAGAGAAGGAGGGAGAGTTCCACACGCATAGGGCTGCGCCCTCGATCTTCCCTCATCTCCCTCCTTTAGCCGATCCTCGTCTCTCCCTCATCTCCCTCGAAACCCTCCCATGGCGCTGCACCATTGCCCCGAGCTCGCGACTTCTCTGCTCCCCTTCCATGCTCCAGCGTTGCGCCACTGCATCCTTGTTGTGTGTCGTGCCCGAGGTCCTGCGAGCCTCCCGCTCGTCCGCCGTGCCTCCTCTCCTCTGCATCGTCTCCCCATCACCATGGCCTGTTTCGCCTCGCCGCTGCTGCTCTGCTTCGCTCCGCCTCCCTGCATACAAGCACCCAGTGCCGCCACTCGTCGACTGCCTCTGCTCCAGTCGTGGACAACCCCTGCCTCGTTCGACCACCACCATCGCGCCCTGCTGCCGCTGCTCTTCTCGCGTGCCTGCTGACCTGCGCTGCTGCAGCTTCGCGCTTCCTGTCGTGCCTTGCTACTGCTTCGTCCGACCGCGGACGACCTCCGTCGAGCTCGCTCGGCCACCTTCGACCTCGGCGTGGCCCTGCCTCCACTAGCATCCGCCTCTTGCCGGCCGTTTTCATGGGTTCGGGGAGCCCCAAGTCATGTTCGTGGCCTCGTTGGCTGTTGATGCTACGTTGTCGACTTTCTCCATCGTCTACCAGGGCTCGTCAAACCCTGTACCCGGAGCCCAAGTCGGAAGAATCCGTGGACGTGCTTCTCACTTGTGCCATTTTGGATCATCAAGAACGTTTCGGGACTCGCCAAGTACCATTACGCCCGGAGGCCACGGATCCGTGAAGTTCCATTACCGTCGCCGTGTATCCGACAAGTTCGCGAGTACGACTACTTCCCACGATGACCTTGTACCACTACCGTCGCAAGAACTAAGACCGGCAAGTCCGAAGACCCAAGTACCATGACGCCAAGTACTAGGACGACGAGGACCGCCAAGTTCGTCTTCCGCCGTCTCCGAAATCGTCAAGTACCGCTATGAGATGTGCAACTACTTCCACGATGAAACGAGAACAACTACCGCCGTTGAAGGTCGTCAAGTGAACATCTACGGACGACATGTACGACCTACTCCGTAAACGTGTACTACTACGTCCGGAGACCTCGAACCCGTCAAGTCCGACAACGTTTGTGTACAACTACCGACGACGTGCATGTTGCCAAGTACCCTCTCCGGACCGTCATGTTCGACTACCAATAAACATGTACCACTATCATTGTCGAGATCACGAGAACCTCTACTGTCGACCCTAGAGCATGCGATATCGACTACTTCCACTACCGTCGTCGTGAGAACACCTACTTCCGCTACTATCGAACCCAGTCCGCTTCGGAAATGAACGTTTCGAAGGTATAACCCCGAGACGACGTCTGTGAATGAATGCTTGCAATGTTTGAGATGCTCGTGTTTGCATCGTGTCCAGATTGTCACTCGTTCCTTTGTCGCGAACTCCTGGGACACCCGGAATCCGGGAACGTCCCACCATCTTTTGCCCGCATCCACACTTCTCCTTTGCATTGGTATCTCAATCGAATTACCGGAGCCAGAACGTTGCCATGACACCGTTTTCGTTATCTTTGCCTTGGCACCCTTTTTCATTTCCACCACGGTGACAAATGTTTCATAATGCTCTTGTCAATTTTTAATAAAAATTGCATAGACTTGAACATGTCATCCACATCATGCTAACAACTTTAAGATGTTTAAAATTGTTGTTTGCTTTAAATTGCTAATGCACATGAGGATATACTGGAACTGTTGTTGTTGTTGTTTCCGGCCTCATTTAAAATGCCTAGCTCTGTATTTTCACTCATGTTTCACCTCTTGCCATGTTAACCAACCTTTAATATTGTTGAGTACCTAACCGGGAGAGAACTAAATAATTGATGTGGTGTTTCGTCAATATGCATCCCGATGAATATTGAACTCCACTTAATTTGTAGTTTTGTTTGTGCACTTTGCCATGCCATGCCGCATTAAACCGGACATGCATCATAATTGTTTGTGCATCATGCCATGTCATGTGATGGTTGTTTACTATGTTGTTTGCTTCTTTCCGGTGGTGCTTCTTCGGGTTAGTTTCGATAACACCGCGTATGTGAGGATCCGTTCGGCTACGTCCGTTTGTCTTCTTCATGGACTCGTTCTTCTTCCTGGTGGGATCTCAGGCAAGATGACCATACCCTCGAAATCACTTCTATCTTTGCTTGCTAGTTGCTCGCTCTTTTGCTATGCCTATGCTGCGATACCTACCACTTTCTTATCATGCCTCCCATATTGGTAAGCCAAGCCCCTAACCCACCTTGTCCCAGCAAACCGTTGTTTGGCTATGTTACCGCTTTGCTCAGCCCCTCTTATAGCATTGTTAGTTGCAGGTGAAGATTGAAGTTTGTTCCATGTTGGAACATGGATATTTTGTTGGGATATCACAGTATCTTTTTTTAAGTAATGCATCTATATACTTGGTAAAGGGTGGAAGGCTCGGCCTTATGCCTGGTGTTTTGTTCCACTCTTGCTGCCCTAGTTTCCGTCATATCGGTGTTATGTTCCCGGATTTTGCATTCCTTACACGGTTGGGTTATAATGGGAACTCCTTGACAGTTCGCCTTGAATAAAACTCCTCCAGCAATGCCCAACATTGGTTTTACCATTCGCCACCTAGCCTTTTCTTTCCCTTGGGTTCTGCAGAATCAAGGGTCATCTTTATTTAAACCCCCCTGGGCCAGTGCTCCTATGAGTGTTGGTCCGACCGAGTAGACTGCGGGGCCACCTTGGGGCAACTTGAGGGTTGGTTTTACTCGTAGGATGTCTCATCTGAGTGTGCCCTGAGAACGAGATATGTGCAGCTCCTATCGGGATTTGTCGCCACATTCGGGCGGTGTTGCTGGACTTGTTTTACCATTGTCGAGGATGTCTTGTAACCGGGATGCCGAGTCTGATCGGATTGTCTTGGGAGAAGGAATATCCTTCGTTGACCGTGAGAGCTTGTGATGGGCTAAGTTGGGACACCCCTGCAGGGATTTGAACTTTCGAAAGTCGTGCCCGTGGTTATGGGCAGATGGGAATTTGTTAATGTCCGGTTGTAGAAAACCTGAAGTTGATCTTAACTAAAATGCATCAACCGCGTGTGTTACCGTGATGGTCTCTTCTCGGTGGAGTCCGGGAAGTGAACACGGTGTTGGAGTTATGCTTGACGTAGGTTGTTCTAGGATCACTTATTGATCATAGTTCATCGATCGTGCTTTTCCTTCTCTTCCCGCTCTCATTTGCATATGTTAGCCACCATATATGCTAGTCGCTTGCTGCAGCTCCACCTCATACCTTTTACCCTTCCTATAAGCTTAAATAGTCTTGATCGCGAGGGTGTGAGATTGCTGAGTCCCCGTGACTCATAGATACTTCCAAAACCAGCTTGCAGGTGCCGATGTTACCGAGCAGGTGACGCAACCAAGCTCAAGGAGGAGCTTGATGAAGATCTTGTCCTTTGTGTTGTTTCGTTCTAGTTGATCAGTACTGGAGCCCAGTTGGGGTCGATCGTGGATCTGTGTAGCATTGGGGTAGTCTTCTTTTATTTTGGTTCCGTAGTCGGATCTTGTTTGTATCTGGATGATGTAATGCTTTATTCATGTAATTGTGTGAAGTGGCGATTGTAAGCCAACTATGTATCTCTTTCCCTTATGTATTACATCGGTCGTGTGAAGATTACCTCACTTGCGACATTGCTTTCAATGCGGTTATGCCTCTAAGTCGTGCTTCGACACGTGGGAGATATAGCCGCATCATGGGCGTTACATCACTATTGCAATTTTATATGAGTGAGATGCATAAGCTAACATACTTTCTCTTCTTGGATCATATGCACTTATGATTGGAACTCTAGCAAGCATCCGCAACTATAAAGATCATTAAGGTAAAACCCAACCATAGCATTATAAGGCATCGAGTCCTCTTTACTCCCATACGCAAACAACCTACTTACTCGGGTCTGTGCTTCTGTCACTCACGCCACCCACCATAAGCAAATCATAAACATATTGAAAACCCTACAGAGGGCATCCCTCATGCTTGCGCGACACGGAGAGCACCATAGGACAGCATCAATAATAAAACATGCAACTCAAACCAATCACGATCATTAATTAACCCATAGGACAAAACAGATCTACTCAAACATCATAGGATAGCCATACATCATTGGGAAATAATATATAGCGTTGAGCACCATGTTTAAGTAGAGATTACAGCGGGTAAAAGAGGGGTTACACCGCTGCATGGAGGGGGGAAGAGTCGGTGATGATGGCGGTGAAGTTGTTGGTGTAGATTGTGGTGATGATGATGGCCCGGCGGCGCTGCAGCGCCACCGGAAGAGAGGGGGAGAGAGCCCCCTTCTTCTTCTTCTTCTTCCTTGACCTTCTCCCTAGATGGGAGAAGGGTTTCCCCTCTGGTCCTTGGTCTCCATGGCATGGGAGGAGCGAGAGCCCCTTCGAGATTGGATATGTCTCTCTGTCTCTCTCTGTTTCTGCGTTGGCTTATTCTGCCCTTTCACCGTTTCTTATATTCCCGGAGATCCGTAACTCCGATTGGGCTGAATTTTGGACATGATTTTTATCCGGATATTAGCTTTCTTTCGGCAAAAGAAGGGCATCAACCTCCTTACGGGGTGTCCACGAGGGCCCAGGGCATGCCTGACCCCCTGGGGGGCGCCCCCTGCCTCGTGGCCCCCTCAGGCGTCGTCTCGCGTTGAGTTTTCTTCCCAAAAATCACATATATTCCAAAAAATATATGTTAGTTTTTATCCCGTTTGGACTCCATTTCATATGGATTTACTGCGAAACAAAAAACATGCAACAAACAGGAACTCGCACTGGGCACTGGATCAATATGTTAGTCCCAAAAATAGTATAAAAAGTTGCCAAAAGTATATGAAAGTTGTAGAATATTGGCATGGAACAATAAAAAATTATAGATATGACGGAGACGTATGAGCATACCCAAGCTTAATTCCTGCTCATCCTCGAGTAGGTAAATGAAAAAAAAGATAATTTTTGATGTGGAATGCTACCAAGCATAATCTTGATCATGTAATCTAATTATGGCATGAATTTTAAGACACGAGTGATTCAAAGCAATAGTCTCTCTTTTGACATTAAGACAATAATACTTCAAACATACTAATAAAGCAATCATGTCTTTTCAAAATAACATGGCCAAAGAAATTTATCCCTACAAAATCATATGGTCTGGCTATGCTCCATCTTCACCACACAAAGCATTCAAATCATGCACAACTCCGATGACAAGCCAAGCAATTGTTTCATACTTTTGACGTTCTCAAACTTTTTCAACTTGCATGCAATACATGAGCGTGAGCCATGGACATAGCACTATAGGTGGAATAGAATATGATGGTGGAGGTTGTGTGGAGAAGACAAAAAGGAGAAAGTCTCACATCGACGTGGCTAATCAACGGGCTATGGAGATTCCCATCAATTGATGACAATGCTAGGAGTAGGGATTGCCATGCAACGGATGCACTAAGAGCTATAAGTGTACGAAAGCTCAAACTGAAAACTAAGTGGGTGTGCATCCAACTTGCTTGCTCATGAAGACCTCGGGCATTTGAGGAAGACCATCATCGGAATATACTAGCCAAGTTCTATAATGAAAATTCCCACTAGTATATAAAAGTGATAACTCAAGAGACTCTCTATATGAAGAACATGGTGCTACTTTGAAGCACACGTGTGGTAAAAGGATAGTAACATTGCCCCCTTTTTTCCTTTTTTTTGGCGGGCTTCTTTGGCCCCCTTTTTTTATTTAGGCTTCTTTGGCCTCTCTTTTTTTCTTTTTTTTTTTGGGGCAATGCTCTAATAATGATGATCATCACACTTTTATTTACTTACAACTCAATATTACAACTCGATACTAGAACAAAGATATGACTCTATATGAATGCCTCTAGCGGTGTACCGGGATGTGCAATGATCTAGCGTAGCAATGACATAAAAAACGGACAAGCCATGAAAACATCATGCTAGCTATCTTACGATCATTCAAAGCAATATGACAATAAATGCTCAAGTCATGTATATGATGATGATGGAAGTTGCATGGCAATATATCTCGGATGGCTATGGAAATGCCATGATAGGTAGGTATGGTGGCTGTTTTGAGGAAGATATAAGGAGGCTTATGTTTGATAGAGCTTATCATATCACGGGGTTTGGATGCACCGGCGAAGTTTGCACCAACTCTCGAGGTGAGAAAGGGCAATGCACGGTACCGAAGAGGCTAGCAATGATGGAAGGGTGACAGTGTGTATAATCCATGGACTCAACATTAGTCATAAAGAACTCGCATACTTATTGCAAAAATCTATTAGTCATCGAAACAAAGTACTATGCGCATGCTCCTAGGGGGATACATTTGTAGGAAAAGACCATCGCTCGTCCCCGACCGCCACTCATAAGGAAGACAATCAATAAATACCTCATGCTCCAACTTCGTTACATAACGGTTCACCATACGTACATGCTACGGGAATCACAAACTTCAACACAAGTATTTCTACAATCCACAACTACCCACTAGCATGACTTTAATATCACCATCTTTATATCGCAAAACTATTTCAAGGAATCAAACATATCATATTCAGTGATCTACAAGTTTTATGTAGGATTTTATGACTAACCATGTGAATGATCAGTTCCTGTCATCTCTCTAAATAGATATAAGTTAAGAAAGAGAGTTTAATTCTTTCTACAAAATATATGCCCATGCTCTAACAAATATAAGTGAAGCAAAAGAGCATTCTACAAATGGCGGTTTTCTATGTGAAGAGAAACAAGCAATCCAAACTTCAAAAGATATAAGTGAAGCACATGAAGCATTCTATAAAGCCATACTCAAAAGATATAAGTGAAGTGCAATGAGCATTATATAAATCAACCAAGGACTATCTCATACCAGCATGGTGCATCAAAGAAAAGTGAAAACTAAATGCAAAATACGCTCCAAGATTTACGCATATCATGTGACGAATAAAAATGTAGCTTCAAGTAAAATTACCAATGATTGTTAGAAGAAAGAGGGGATTCCTTCCGGGGCATCCCCAAGCTTGGTTGCTTGGGGGTCCTTGAATATTTCCTTGGGGTTCCTCAGGCATCCCCAATCTTAGGCTTTTGCCACTCCTTATTCCTTCATCCATCGTGATCTCTCCCAAAACTTGAAAACTTCAATCACACAAAACTTAACAAAAAGTTCGGTAAGATCCGTTAGTATAATAAAGCAAATCACTACTCTAAGTACTGTTGCAAACCAATTCATATTTTGTTTTTGCATTGTAGCTACTGTAATATAACTTTTCCATGGCTTAATCCACTGATAGAAATTGATAGTTTCATCAAAACAAGCAAACTATGCATCAAAAACAGAATATGTCTTAAACAGGACACTCTGTAGTAATCTGAACATTCACCATACTTCTGGTACTCCAAAAATTCTGAAAAATTAGGAAAAATAAATAATTTGTATCGAAAGGCGGTGCAAAAAGTTTCGTAACCGTTTGTTGTTCCAGTAAAAAATTTAAAATCACGCACTACAGCCAAAGTTTCTGTTCTGCACCGCACAAACCAACAAGCAATGTAAACATCTTAAAGGCAAATCTTGGAACATTATTTTTATAATACAATGGAATTGTACAAGGGGATAATTATTTTTGTTGAAAAGTTTCTTTAATCAAGATTCACAAAGTTTCCGTGAGCATGAACAAAGTTCAAGGAGCTCCCCCACTTCAACAATGCTTGTCTCTCTGACTTTCAGTTTCCTTTTTGAAAAGTTTTGGGTTCCCCTCTTTTTTTAAACTATATAAAAGCACTCAACATAAATAAATGACTCTCTAAAACTTCTAGGTTGTCTCCCTGGCAGCGCTTTCTTTAAAGCCATTAAGCTAGGCATATAGTGCTCAAGTAGTGAATCCACCCGGATCCCAAGGTATATCAAAGCCAATTTTATTTAACAATGATTTGTGATTTAGTAGTGAGCACAAAGTAACATATATCATGCAACAACGAAGTCTAATTCTCTTCATATGCATTGGCATGTCATAAAGGAACAATTCATGCACACATAGTAATGCCCAATGCATAATATAAACAATTTCTTGCAATTTTATCATATTGGAAACATGGAGAGGCGGAGATGTAGTTCCTCTCTCATAATAATTGCAAGTAGGAGCAGCAAGAACATGCATATTATCTCTATCAAAATCATCATATGTAGTAGTGAAACGCAACCCATCAATATAATACTTAATAAGGACAAACTTCTCCGATATAGTGTAGTCGGGAGAATTCAAAAAGATAATAGGACTATCATGCGTGGGTGCAATAGCAACAATTTCATGTTTAATATAAGGAACTATAGCAAGTTCATCTCCATAAGCATAATTCATATGGGCATCTTGGCCACAAGAATAGCAAGCATCAAGTTCATCAAAAAGGGATATTTCAAACAAATCAATGGGATCATAGCAATTATCATGGCATTCATCCTTCGGTAAGAACAAAGGGACATTAAATAATGTATGAGATGGAGAGTTACTCTCATTACAAGGTGGGAACGGGTAGCTAATCCGATCTTCCACCTTTTGTTCTTCGCTCTCGTCATCATCTTTTTCATC